>NW_027551919.1:0-33473 GCF_045843805.1 Urocitellus parryii | reverse complement strand
TTAGGGTTCGGTTTCGGTTTAGGGTTAGGGTTAGGGTTCGGTTTAGGTTTAGTGTTAGTGTTAGGGTCCTGGTTAGGGTTAGGGTTAGTGTTTGGGTTAGGGTTAGGGTTTGGGTTAGGGTTTGGTTTAGGGTTAGGGTTGGAGTTACGGTTAGTGTTAAGGTTAGGGTTAGGGATAGGGTTAGGGTTCGGGTTAGGGTTTGGGTAAGGGTTAGGGTTAGGGTTATGTTTCGGATTATGGTTAGCGTTCGGGTTCGGGTTCGGGTTAGTGTTAGGGTTAGGGTTAGGGTTAGGATTAGGGTTCGAGTTATGGTTAGGGTTAGGGTTCAGGTTTGGGTTCGGAATAGAGTTAGGGTTAGGGTTAGGGTTTTGGTCAAGTTTAGAGTTCGGGTTCGGGTTCGGGTTAGTGTTAGGTTTCGTGTTAGGTTTAGGGTTAGTGTTAGGGTTAGAGTTAGGGTTCGGGTTAGGGTTAGGGTTAAGTTTCGGGTTCGGGTTCGGGTTAGGGTTAACGTTAGGGTTAGTTTTAGGGTTCATGGTAGGGTTTGGGTTCAGGTTTGGGTTCGCTTTAGGGTTAGGGTTAAGTTTAGGGTTAGTGTTCGCGTTCGGGTTAGTGTTAGTTTAAGGTTTGGGTTAGCGTTAAGGTGTCGGTTCTGTTTAGGGTTAGGGTTAGGGATAGGATTCAGGTTCAGTTTAGGGTTATGGTTCGGGTAAGGGTTTGTGTTAGGGTTAGCATTAGGGTTAGGGTTAGCTTTCGGGTCAGGGTTAGAGTTCTGGTTCGGTTTAGGGTTAGGGTTCGGGTTCGGTTTCGTGTTAGGGTTTGGGTTAGGATTAGGGATAGGGTTAGGTTTAGGGTTATGCGTTTCGTTAGGGTTACGTTTAGGGTTAGGGTTAGGGTTCAGGTTAGGTTTCGGGTTATGATAAGTGTTACTTTTAGGGTTCGGGTTCGAGTTAGGGTTAGGGTTAGGGTTCGGGTAGGTTTCGGGTAAGGTTTAGTGTTAGGGTATTGTTCGGTTTCGGGTTAGGGTTAGGGATACGTGTAGGGTTAGCGTTTGGGTTTAGGTTCGGGTTAGGGTTAGCATTCGGGTTATGGTTAGGGTTAGGGTTCGGTTTCGGGTTAGGGTTAGGGTTAGGTTCGGGTTCGGGTTAGGGTTAGGGTTAGGGTTAGGGTTAGGGTTAGGGTTCGGGTTAGGGTTAGGGTTAGGGTTTGGGTTATGGTTACGGTTCGGGTTATGGTTAGGGTTAGGGTTAGGGTTAGGGTTAGGGTTAGGGTTAGAGTTAGGGTTAGTGTTAAGGTTAGGGTTAGGGATACGGTTAGGGTTCGTGTTAGGGTTCGGGTGAGGGTTAGGGTTAGGGTTAGGCTTAGGGTTAATATTCGTGTTCGGGTACGGGTTGGGGTTAGGGTTAGGGTTAGGTTTAGGTTTAGGGTTAGGGTTCGGTTTGGGGTTAGGGTTACGGTTAGCATTAGGGTGCGGGTTAGTTTTGGGGTTAGGGTTCGTGGGAGGTTTAGGGTGAGGGTTCGGTTTCCGGTAAAGATTAGGATTCTGGTTTGAGTTCGGGTTAGGGTTAGATTTAGTGTTAGGGTTAGGGTACAGGTTAGGGTTAGGGTTAGGGTTAGGGTTCGGTTTCGTGTTAGGGTTTGGGTTAGGATTAGGGATAGGTTAGGTTTAGGGTTATTCGTTTCGTTAGGGTTACGTTTAGGGTTAGGGTTAGGGTTCAGGTTAGGTTTCGGGTTATGGTAAGGGCTACGTTTAGGGTTCGGGTTCGAGTTAGGATTAGGGTTAGGGTTCGGGTAGGTTTCGGGTAAGGTTTAGTGTTAGGGTATTGTTCGGTTTCGGGTTAGGGTTAGGGATACGTGTAGGGTTAGCGTTTGGGTTCAGGTTCGGGTTAGGGTTAGCATTCGGGTTATGGTTAGGGTTAGGGTTAGAGTTCGGGTCGGGTTCGGGTGAGGGTTAGTCTTAGGGTTAGTTTAGGTTTAGGTGAGGGTTAGGGTTCGGGTTACAGTTCGGTTTAGGGTTCGGGTTAGGGTTAGAGTTACGGTTCGGGTGAGGGTTAGGATTCGCGTTAGGATTAGGGTTCGGGTTACGGTTACGGTTAGGGTTAGCGTTAGGCTGAGGGTTCGGTTCTGGATAAGGTTAGGGTTCTGGTTCAGGTTAGGGATAGGGTTAGATTTAGGTTTAGGGTTAGGGTTCGGGTTCGGGTTAGGATAGGTTCATGGTTAGGGTTAGGGTTCGGTTTCATGTTAGGGTTAGGGTTCTGGTTAGGGTTAGGACTAGGATTAGGGTTAGGCTTAGGGTTAGGGATCGGGTTTGGGTTAGGTTTCGGGTTATGGTTAGGGTTAGCGTTAGGGTTCGGGTCAGGTTCGAGTGAGGTTTCGGGTTAGTGTTATCGTTCGGATTCAGGTTAGGGTTAGGGTCAGGGTTAGCGTTAGGGTTAGGGTTAGGGTTTGGGTTGGGGTTAGTGTTAGGGTTAGGGTTAGGGTTCAGGTTAGGGTTTGGGTTAGAGTTAGAGTTCGGGTTCAGATTAGGGTTAGGGTTCGGTTTAGGGTTAGGGTTAGGTTCAAGTTAGGGTTCGGATTAAGGTTCAGGTTCAGTTTAGGGTTAGGATTAGAGTTAGTGTTAAGGTTAGGTTTAGTGTTCGGGATAGGGTTTGGGTTCGGGTTCGGGTTAGGTTTAGGGTTAGGGTTTGGGTCAGGATCGGGTAACGGTTAGCGTTAGGGTTAGGGTTAGGTTTTGGGTTAGGGTTAGGGTTACCTTTCGGGTTAGCATTAGTGTTAGGGTTAGGGTTCGGGACGGGTTCGGGTAAGGGTTAGGGTTAGGGTTAGAGTTAGTGTTCGGTTAGGGTTAGGGTTTGGGTTAGGGTTAGGGTTAGAGTTCGGGTTAGGGGTAGGGTTCGGGTTCAGGTTCGGGTTAGGTTGATGCTTCGGGTACAGGTTAGTGTTAGGGTTAGGGTTATGATTCAGGTTAGGGTTCGGTTTCAGGTTCGGATCGGTTTTGGGTTAGTGTTAGGGTTAGGGTTAGTGTTAGGGCTAGGGTTTGGGTTCCAGTTCGGGTTAGATTTAGAGTTATGGTTCCCGTTACGGGTAGGGTTCGGGTTAGTGTTAGGGTTAGGGTTAGAGTTCGGATTACTAATAGGCTTCTGTTAGGGTTAGGGTTAGGGTTCGGGTTCGGGTTAGGTTTAGGGTTAGTGTTAGGTTTAGGTTTCGGGTTTGGGTTAGGGTTACATTTAGGGTTAGGTTTAGGGTTAGGATTAGGGTTCAGGTTAGGGTTCGGGTTCAGGTTCGGTTTTAGGTTAGGGTTAGGGTTAGGGTTCGGGTTCGGTTTAGATTGAGGGTTCAGATTCGGGTTAGGGTCAGGGTTAGTGTTATGGTTAGGGTTAGGGTTAGAGTTAGGGTTAGGGTTCGGGTTCGGGTTAGGGTTAGGGTTAGGGTTTGGTTTACAGTTTGGGTTCGGTTAGGTTAAGGGTTCGGGCTCTGGTTAGGGTTAGGTTTAGTGTTATGTTTTTGGTTAGGGTTAGGGTTAGGGTTAGGATTAGGGTTAGCGTCCGGGTTCGGGTTCAGGTTAGGGTTAGGATTAGGGTTACGGTTCGGGTTTGGTTTAGGGTTAGGTTTAGGGTTCGGATTACTATTAGGGTTAGGGTTAGGGTTAGGGTTAGTGTTCGGGTTAGGGTTAGAGTTAAGGTTAGGGATAGTGTTAGGTTTAGGGTTCAGGTTCGGGTTCGGGTTACTTTAGGGTTAGGGTTAGGGTTAGGGTTCTGTTTATGGTTAGGGTTAGGGTTCGTGTTCGGGTTAGAGTTCGGGTTCGTTTATGGTTAGGGTTAAGTTTAGGATTAAGGTTAGGGTTAGATTTCGGGATAGGGTTAGGGTTAGGTTTAGGGTTAGTGTTAGGTTTAGGGTTCTGGTTAGGGTTAACGTTCGGGTTAGGGTTAGGGTTACGGTTCAGGTTAGGGTTAGGGTTAGGGTTAGGGTTAGATTTAGGGTTCGTGTCGGGTTCCTGTAAGGGTTAGGGTTAGGGTTAGGGTTTTGGTTAGGGTTAGGTTTACAGTTAGCATTAGGGTTAAGGTTAGGATTAGGGTTCAGTTTCGGGTTCGGGTTCAGGTTCGGGTTCAGGTTAGGGTTAGGGTTAGGATTTGGTTATGGATAGGGTTAGGTTTCGGGTTCGGTTATGTTGAGGGTTCCGGTTCGAGTTAGGGTTAGGGTTAGGGTTATGCTTAGGGTTAGGGTTAGGGTTAGGGTTAGGGTTAGGGTTAGGGTTAGGGTTAGGGTTCGGTTAGGGTTAGGGTTAGTGTTAGGGTTCGGGTTAGGGTTAGTGTTAGGGTTAGGGTTAGGTTTCGGGTTACAGTTAGGGTTACATTTAGGTTTAGGTTTAGGGTTAGGATTAGGGATCAGGTTAGGGTTCTGGTTTAGGTTCGGGTTCAGGTTAGGGTTAGGGTTTGGATTTGGGTTAGGGTTAGGTTTACGGTTTATGTTAGGGTTAGGGTTCGGGTTCGGGTTCGGGTTAGGTTGAGGGTTCGGATTAGGTTTACTGTTACGGTTATGGTTATGGTTAGGATTAGGGTTAGGGTTAGGTTTAGGTTTAGGTTTAGGGTTCTGGTTCGGGTTAGAGTTAGGTTTAGGGTTAGGAGTAGGGTTATGGTTTGGGTTCGGTTAGTTTGAGGGTTTGGGTTCAGGTTCGGTATAGGGTTAGGGTTATGGTTAGTGTTAGGGTTAGGGGTCGGGTAATGGTTAGTGTTAAGTTTAGGGTTAGGGTTAGGGTTAGATTTAGGGTTTGTGTCGGGTTCCTGTAAGGGTTAGGGTTAGGGTTAGAGTTTTGGTTAGGGTTAGGTTTACAGTTAGCATTAGGGTTAGGGTTAGGATTAGGGTTCATGTTAGGGTTCGGGTTCAGGTTCGGGTTCAGTTTAGGGTTAGGGTGAGGATTTGGGTATGGATAGGGTTAGGTTTCGCGTTTGGTTATGTTGAGGGTTCGGGTTCGGGTTAGGGTTAGGGTTAGGGTTATGCTTAGAGTTAGGGTTAGGGTTAGGGTTAGGGTTAGGGTTTTGGTTAGGGTTCGGGTTAGGGTTCGGGTTAGGGTTAGGTTTAGGGTTTGGGTCGTCCCAGGTTCGGGTAAGGGTTTGGGTTAGGGTTAGGTTTAGGGTTCGGTTAGGGTTAGGGTTAGTGTTAGGGTTCGGTTTAGGGTTAGTGTTAGGGTTGGGGTTAGGTTTCGGGTTAGGGTTAGGGTTAGGGTGAGGTTTCGGGTTCGGGTTCGGTTTAGGGTTAACTTTAGGGTTAGGGTAAGGGTTCAGGTTAGGGTTAGGGTTAGGGTTAGGGTTAGGGTTAGGTTTAGGATTTGGGTTAGGGTTAGTGTTAGGGTTAGGGTTTGGGTTAGGGTTAGGTTTCGGGTTCGGGTTCGGGTTAGGTTAAGGGTTCACATTCTTGTTAGGGTTAGGGTTGGGTTTAGGGTTAGGGTTAGGGTTCGGGTTCGGGTTAGGGTTAATGTTAGGGTTAGGGTTACAGTTCGGGTTCGGTTTAGGGTTAGGGTAAGGGTTTGGATTCGGGTTAGGTTTAAGGTTAGGGTTAGTGTTGGGGTAAGGGTTAGTGTTAGGGTTCTGGTTAGGGTTAGTGTTAGGGTTTCGCTTAGGTTTAGGGTTAGGGTTCGGGTTAAGATTAGGGTTCAGGTTAGGGTTAGTCTTAGGGTTAGAGTTAGGGTTAGTGTTAATGTTAGGGTTAGGTTTAGGGTTCGGGGTAGGGTTCGGGTAATGTTTTGGGTTAGGGTTAGGCTAAGGGGTAGGGTTCGGGTTCGGGTTAGGGTTTGGTTTAGGATTTGGGTTAGGGTTAGGGTTAGGGTTAGGGTTAGTGTTAGTTTTAGGATTAGTGTTATGTTTAGGGTTAGATGTAGGGTTAGGGTTACGCTTAGGGTTAGGGTTCGGGTTCGGAAACGGGTTGGGGTTTGGTTAGGGTTAGGATTAGGGTTCGGGTTAGGGTTCGGGTTACGGTTTGGGTAAGGGTTAGGTTTAGGTTTAGGCTGAGGTTTAGGTTTCGGTTTCGGAAACGGGTTGGGGTTAGAGTTAGGGTTAGGATTTGGGTTCGGGTTAGGTTTCGGGTAAGGGTTAGTGTTAGATTTAGGTTTAGGGTTAGGATTCGGGTTCAGGTTAGGGTTACTGTTAGGATTAGGGTTCGGGTTAGGGTTAGTGTTAGGGTTCGGGTTAGGGTTTGGGTTCAGGTTAGGGTTAGAATTACGGTTCGGTTTAGGTTTAGGGTTAGGGTTAGGTTTCGGGTTAGGGTTAGGGTTAGGGTTCGGGTTAGGGTTAGGATTAGTGTTACGGTGTGTATTAGGGTTCTGGTTAAGGTTAGTGTTCTGGTTCAGGATCGGTTTAGGGTTAGAGTTAGTGTTAGGATTAGGGTTAGGGTTAGGTTTAGGGTTAGGTGTAGGTTTAGGATTAGGTTAGGGTAAGGGTTAGGGTTCGGTTTCGTGTTAGGGTTAGGGTTATGGTTAGGGTTAGGGTTAGGGTTAGCATTTCGGTTCGGGTTAGGGTTCGGGTAAGGGTTAGTGTTAGATTTAGGTTTAGGGTTAGGATTCGGGTTCAGGTTAGGGTTACAGTTAGGATTAGGGTTTGGGTTCGGGTTAGGGTTAGGGTTCGGGTTAGGGTTCGGGTTAGGGTTAGAATTATGGTTCGGGTTAGGTTTAGGGTTAGGGTTAGGTTTCGGGTTAGGGTTAGGGTTAGGGTTCGGGTTAGGGTTAGGGTTAGGGTTAGTGTTACGGTGTGTATTAGGGTTCTGGTTAAGGTTAGTGTTCTGGTTCAGGATCGATTTAGAGTTAGAGTTAGTGTTAGGATTAGGGTTAGGGTTAGGTTTAGGGTTAGGTGTAAGTTTAGGATTAGGTTAGGGTAAGGGTTAGGGTTCGGTTTCGTGTTAGGGTTAGGGTTAGGGTTAGGGTTAGGGTTAGGATTAGGGTTAGGGTTAGGGTGCGGGTTAGGGTTCGGGTAATGGTTAGGGTTAGGTTTAGTGTTCGGGTCAGGTTCGGGTAAGGTTTAGGGTTATGGTTAGGGTTAGGTTTAGAATTAGGGTCAGTGTTAAGGTTAGGGTTAGTGTTAGGATTAGGGTTTGGGTTAGGGTGTGGGTAAGGGTTAGGGTTAGGGTTAGGGTTAGGCTTAGGGTTAGGGTTCGGATTCGGGTACGGGTTGGGGTTAGTGTTAGTGTTAGGGTTAGGATTTGGGTTACATTTACAGTTTTGGTTAGGTTTAGGGTTAGGGTTAGGGTTAGGGTTAGATTTAGGATTAGGGTTCGGTTTCGTGTACGGGTTTAGGTTAGGGTTAGTGTTAAGGTTAGGGTTCGGGTTACGTTTAGGGTTAGGGTTAGGGTTAGGGTTCACTTTTGGGTTAGGGTTAGAATTAGTTTTAGGGTTAGGGTTAGGGTTAGGGTTAGGGTTTGGTTTTGGGTTAGGGTTAGTGTTCAGGTTCTGGTTCAGTTTAGGGTTAGGGTCAGGGTTAGTGTTCAGGTAAGGGTTCCAGTTCAGGTTCGGGTTCGGTTTTTGGTTAGGGTTATGGTTAGTCTTAGGGTTAGGGTTAGGGTTCAGTTTAGGGTAAGGATTAGGGTTCGGTTTCGGGTTAGGGTTAGGGTTATGATTATGGTTAGGGTTAGGGTTAGCGTTAGGGTTTGGGTTTGGGTTAGGTTTAGGTTTCGGTTTCTGGTTCGGGTTAGGGTTAGGGTTAATGTTAGATTTAGGGTTAGGTTTCGTGTTCGTGTTCGTGTTCGTATTCGGGTTCAGGTTCGCATTATGGTTAGGGTTAGGGTTCGGTTAGTTTTAGGGTTAGGGTTAGGGTATGGGTTTGTGTTATTGTTAGGTTTATGTTCAGGTAAGGGTTCGAGTTCAGGTTCGGTTTCGGTTTAGGTTTAGGGTTAATGTTAGGGTTAGGGTTAGGGTTAGTGTTAGGGTTAGGTACGGTTTAGGGTAAGCTTTAGGGTTCGGGTTCGGGTTAGGGTTATGGTTAGGGTTATGATTAGGTTTAGGGTTAGGGATTGGTTTAGGGTTAGGTTTCGGGTTAGATTTAGGGTTAGGGTTCGTGTTCGTGTTCTGGTTCAGATTCGGGTTAGGGTTAGGTTTAGGGTTTGGTTAGTGTTAGGGTTAGGGTTAGGGTTCGGATTATGGATAGGTTTAGGATTACGGTTAGGTTTCGGTTAGTGTTAGGGTTAGGGTTAGTGTTAGGGTTAGGGTTCGGTTTAGTGTTCGGTTAAGGGTTAAGGTTAGGGTTAGGCTTAGGGTTAAGGTTCGGGTTCGGGTTCGGGTTGGGTTTAGGGGTAGACTTAGGTTTAGGGTTATGGTTAGGGTTAGGCTTTGGGTTAGCGTTCGTGTTATGGTTAGGGTGAGGGTTAGTGTTCGGGTCCGGAAAGGGTTAGGGTTAGGTTTAGGGTTAGGTTTAGGTATAGGGTTATGGGTAGGGGTAGGGTTAGAGTTATTGTTAGGGTTAGGGTTAGGGTTATGGTTCAGGTTCGTGTTAGTGTTAGGGTTAGGTTTCGGATTCGTGTTAGGGTTAGGATTAGGGTTAGGGTTAAGCTTATGGTTAGGTTAGGGTTAGGGTTCGGTTTAGGGTTAGGTTTAGAGTTCAGGTTCGGGTTGGGGTTCGGGTTAGGGTTAGGATTACGGTTCGGGTTAGGGCCAGGATTTGGGTTAGAATTAGGGTTCGGGATCGGGTTAGGATTAGGGTTCGGGTTCGGGTTAGGGTTAGGGTTAGGGTTAGGGTTATGGTTCAGGTTATAGTTCGGGTTCAGGTTCGGATTCGGTTTTCCGTTAGGGTTAGGGTTAGGGTTAGGGTTCGGGTTAGGTTTAGGGTTCGAGTTCGATTTAGGTTTAGCGTTAAGGTTAGGGTTAGGGTTAGGTTTAGGGTTAGGGTTTGGGTTAGGGTTAGGTTTTGGTTTCGGGTTCGGGTTAGGGTTAGGTTTCGTTTTAGGTTTAGGGTTAGGGTTCAGGTTTGGGATAGGGTTAGGGTTAGGGTTCGGTTAGTGTTAGTGTTGGGATTAGGTTTCGGGTTAGGGTTAGGGTTAGGGTTAGGTTTCGGGTTCGGGTTCGGTTTAGGTTTAACTTTAGGTTTAGGGTAAGGGTTCAGGTTAGGGTTAGGGTTAGGATTAGGTTTAGGGTTCGGGTTCGGGTTATGGTTAGGGTTAGTGTGAGGGTTCGGGTTAGGGTTAGGGTTAGGGTTCGGGTAAGGTTTAGGGTTAGGGTTAGGCTTAGGGTTAGGGTTCAGGTTCGGGTACGTGTTGGGGTTAGGTTTAGGGTTAGGGTTCGGGTTAGGGTTCGGGTAAGTGTTAGGGTTAACTTTAGGGTTAGGGTAAGGGTTCAGGTTAGGGTTAGGTTTAGGGTTATGTTTAGGGTTAGGGTTAGGGTTAGGGTTAGGTTTAGGGTTCGGGTTCGGGTTATGGTTAGGGTTAGTGTGAGGGTTCGGGTTAGGGTTAGGGTTAGGGTTCGGGTAAGGTTTAGGGTTAGGGTTTGGCTTAGGGTTAGGGTTCAGGTTCGGGTACGTGTTGGGTTTAGGTTTAGGGTTAGGGTTCGGGTTAGGGTTCTGGTAAGTGTTAGGGTTAAAGTTCGGGTTCAGGTTCGGGTTCGGGTTAACATTAGTGTTAGGGTTCAGGTTCGGGTAAGTGTTAGGGTTAGGTTTAGGTTTATTGTTCAGGTTTGGTTGTTTGGATTATGGTTAGGGTTATGGATAGGGTTCGGGTCAGGTTCGGGTAAGGGTTAGGTTTAGGGGTAGAGTTCGGTTTAGGTTTATGGTTAGGGTTAGGTTCTGGGTTAGCGTTCAGGTTAGGGTTAGGGTTAGGGTTAGTGTTCAGGTCGGGTAAGGGTTAGGGGTAGGGTGAGGGTTAGGGTTAGGGGTAGGGGTAGGTTAGGGTTATTTTTAGGTTTAGGGTTAGGGTTATTGTTTGGGTCGGGTTCGGGGAAGGTTTAGCGTTAGGGTTAGGTTTAGGGTTAGGGTTCGGGTTAGGGTTCAGGTTAGGGTTAGGGTTAGGGTTAGTTTTCTAGTTAGGGTTACGGTTCGATTTAGGTTTAGGTTTAGGTTTAGTGTTAGGGTTAGGGGTCGGGTTAGTGTTAGGGTTAGGATTAGGGTTAGGGTGCGGATTAAGATTAGGTTTAGTGTCAGGGTTAGGGTTAGGGTAAGGTTTAGGGTTCAAGATAGGGTTAGGGTTCGTGGTAGGGTTAGGGTTAGGGTTAGGGTTAGGGTTAGAGTTCTGGATCGGGTTACAGTTAGGTTTAGGGTTAGGGTTAGGTTTAGGGTTATGGTTAGTGTTATGGTTAGTGTTAGGGTTTGGTTTCGGGTTCTGCTTAGTGTTACAGTTAGGGTTAGGGTTCGGGTTTTTGTTAGGGTTAGGATTAGGGTTAGGGTTAAGCTTATCGTTAGGGTTAGTGTTAGGGTTCGGTATAGGGTTAGGTTTAGAGTTCAGTTTCGGGTTAGGTTTCGGGTTAGGGTTCAATTAGGGTTAGTGTTGGTGGTAGGGTTAGGGTTAGGGTTATCGTTAGGATTATAGTTCGGGATCGGGTTATGGTTAGGTTTAGGGGTAGGGTTAGGTTTAGGGTTATGGTTAGGGTTATGGTTAGGGTTAGGGTTCGAGTTCGGGTACTGGTTAGTGTTAGTGTTAGGGTTAGGGTTCTGGTTCGTGTTAGGGTTAGGATTAGAGTTCAGGTTCATGTTATGGTTCGGGTTAAGGTTAGGGTTAGAGTTAGGGTTAGGGCTAGGATTTGGGTTAGAATTAGGGTTCGGGTTCGGGTTAGGATTAGGGTTCGGGTTCGGGTTAGGGTTAGGGTTAGGGTTATGGTTCAGGTTAGAGTTCGGGTTCAAGTTCGGATTCGGTTTTCGGTTAGCGTTATGGTTAGTGTTAGGGTTCGGGTTAGGGTTAGGGTTCGAGTTCGGGTTAGGTTTAGTGTTAGGGTTAGGATTAAGCTTTGGGTTAGTGTTCGGGTAAGGGTTAGTGTTAGGGTTCGGGTTTGGGTTAGGGTTAGGGTTACGGTTTGAGTTAGCGTTCGGGTTATGGTTAGGGTTAGGGTTCGGGTCGTGTTCGGGTAAGAGTTAGGTTTAGGGTAGGGTTAGGTTCGGGTTATGGTTAGGTTAGTGTGAGTGTTCGGGTTACAGTTAGGGTTAGGATTTGGGGTAGGGTTAGGGTTAGAATTAGGGTTCGGGTCGGTTTTGGGTTAGGTTGAAGGTTCGGGTTCGGTTTAGGGTTAGGGTTCGGTTTAGGGTTAGGGTTAGGTTTATGGTTCAGGTTAGGGTTCTGTTTTAGGTTCGAATCGGTTTTGTTTTAGGGTTAGGGTTATGGTTAGGGTTAGGGTTTGGGTAAGGGTTAGGGTTAGTGTTCGGGTTAGGGTTCAGGTTAGGGTTAGGGATAGGGTTCGGGATAGGGCTAGGATTCAGGTTAGGGTTAGGGTTAGGGTTAGGGTTAGCGTTAGGTTTAGTGTTAAGTTTAGGGTTAGGGTTTTGCTTAGGGTTCGGGGTAGGGTTCGGGTAAAGGTTAGGGTTTGGGTTAGGCTTAGGTTTAGGGTTCGGGTTCGGGTACGCGTTGGGGTTAGGGTTAGGGTTAGGGTGAGGGTTCAGGATAGGGTTCGAGTTAGGGTTCGGGTAAGGATTAGGGTTATGGTTGGGGTTAGATTTAGGGTTATGGTTAGGATTAGGGTTGTGGTACGGGTCGGGTTCTGGTAAGGGTAAGTGTTAGGGTTAGGGTTAGGTTTCGGGTTAGGTTTAGGTTTATGGTTCGGGTTAGGCTTAGGGTTGGGATTCGGGTTCGGGTTTGGTTTTGGGTTAGGGATCGGTAAGTGTTAGGTGTAGGGTTAGGTTTCGGGTTAGGGTTCGAGTTAGGGTTAGGTTTCCGGTTCGGTTTAGGGTTAGGGTTAACGTTAGGGTTAGGTTTAGTGTTCAGGTTAGGGTTCGGAATCAGGATTGGGTTCGGGTTAGAGTTAGGGTTAGGTTTAGGGTTAGGGTTAGGGTTAGGATTCAGGTTAGGGTTAGGTTTAGGTTTCGGGTTCGGGTTAGGGTTAGGGTTAGGGTTATGGTAAGGGTTAGGGTTAGGTTTAGGGTTCTGGTTAGGGTAAGGGTTAGGGTTAGGGTTATTGTTCGGGTTCGGGTTAGGGTTTGAGTTAGGGTTAGGGTTAGGTTTAGGGTTAGGGTTAGGGTTCGTGTTAGGATTAGGGTTAGGTTTCGGATTATGGTTAGAGTTATGGTTTAGGTTAGTGTTAGGGTTAGGGTTAGGGTTTGGGCATGGGTTAGGGTTACGGTTAGGATTATTGTTCGGGTTAGGGTTAGGGTTAGGGTTCCAGTTAGGGTTCGCGTTAGATTTAGGGTTCGGGTTCGGGTTCAGGTTAGGATTAGTGTTAGGGTTCGGGTTCGGGTAAGGGTTAGGGTTAGGGTTTAGGTTAGGTTTAGGGTTATGGTTAGGGTTAGGGTTAGGGTTAGTGTTATTGTTCGAGTTCAGCTTAGGGTTTGGGTAAGGGTTAGGGTTAGGATTAGGGTTCGGGTCGGGTTCGGGTAATTGTTAGGGTTAGGCGTAGAGTTAGGGTTAGGGTTCGGGTTAGGGTTAGGGTTCGGTATAGCGTTCAGGTTATGGTTAGGGTTAGGGTTAGGGTTCGTGTCGGATTCGGGTAAGGGTTAGGGTTAGGGTTAAGGTTAGGTTTAGGTTTAGTTTTCGGGTTAAATTTAGGGTTTGGGTTCTGGTTCGGGTTAGGGTTAGGGTTAGGGTTAGTGTTCGGTTAGAGTTAGGCTTAGTGATAGGGTTCGGTTTAGGGTTAGGGTTAGGGTTAGAGTTCGGGTTCGGGTTCGTTTTTGGGTTAGGGCTAGGGTTCGGGTTCGGGTTATGGTTAGGGTTAGGGTCAGGTTTAGGGTTCAAGTTAGGGTTAGGGTTCAGGATCGGATTAAGGTTAGGATTAAGATTAGGGTTAGGGTTAGGGTTAGGGTTAGGTTTCGGGTTCTGGTTCCGATTAGGGTTAAGATTCGGTTTAGGGTTAGGGTTAGGATTAGGGTTAGGGTTTGGTTTAAGGTTAGGGTTCGGGTTCGGGTTCGGGTTAGTGTTAGGGTTAGGGTTAGGTTTCGGGTTATGGTTAGGGTTAGGGGTAGGGTTCCAGTTCGGGTTCAGGTTAGGGTAAAGGTTAGGGTTAGGGGTTGTGTTCGTGTTAGGTTTAGGGTAAATGTTAGGGTTAGTGTTAGGATTAGGTTTAGGGTTAGGGTTAGGGTTAGGGTTAGGGTTCGGGTTAGGATTAGGTTTAGGGTTAGGGTTAGGGTTAGGGTTAGGAGTAGGTTTAGGCTTAGGGTTAGGGTTTGGGTTAGGGTTAGAGTTCGGGTTCCGTTTAGGGTTATGGTTCACGTTAGGGTTTAGGGTTAGGGTTAGGGTTCAGGTAAGGGTTTGGGTTAGCGTTCGTGTTATGTTTAGGGTTAGGCTTAGGGTTTAGGTCGGGTTCGGGTAAGGGTTAGGTTTAGGGTTAAGGTTAGGTTTAGGGTTAGGTTTTGGGTTCGGATTAGGGTTACTGTTAGAATTAGGTTTCGGGTTAGCGTTAGGGTTAGGGTTCGGGTTAGGATTAGAGTTACAGTTCGGGTAAGGGTTAGGGTTCGGGTTAGGGTTAGAGTTTGGGTTAGGGTTTGTTTTCGGTTAGATTTAGGGATTGGGCTCGGAAAAGTAGTAGGGTTAGGGTTAGGGTTACAGTTCGGGTTCGGGTTAGGGTTAACGTTAGGGTTAGGTTTAGGGATCGGGTTCGTGTTCGCGTTCTTGTTCGGGTAAGGGTTAGGGTTCGGGTTAGGGTTAGGGTTAGGGTAAGGGTTAGGGTTAGTGTTCGCGTTAAGTTTAGGGTTCAGGTTCGAGTTTGGGTGTGGGTTAGGGTTAGGGTTAGGTTAGTGTTCTTTTAGTGTTAGGCTTAGGTTTAGGGTTCGGTTTAGGGTTAGGGTTAGGGTTAGGTTTTCGGTTAGGTTTAGGGTTTGGGTTCGGGTTAGGTTTAGGATTCAGGTTAGAGTTAGGGTTAGGGTTCGGATTAGGGTTAGGGTTAGTGTTAGGGTTAGTGTTAGGGTTGGGGTTAGGTTTAGGGTTAGAGTTCGGATTACTAATAGGGTTAGGGTTAGGGTTAGGGTTAGGGTTAGGGTTAGGTTTAGGGTTCGGGTTCAAGTTCAGGTTAGGGTTAGGTTTAGGGTTACGATTAGGCTTAGGGTTCGGTTTAGGGTTAGGGTTAGGGTTTGTGTTCGGTTTCGGGTTCGAGTTACATTTAGGGTTAGGGTTAGGGTTAGGGTTCGGTTAGGGTTAGGGTTATGGTTAGGGTTAGGGTTATGGTTCGGGTTCGGGTTAGGTTTAGGGTTAGGTTTAGGGTTCGGGATAGGGTTAGGGTTCGGGTTCGGGTTCGGGTTAGGTTGAGGGTTTGGATTCGTATTAGGATTAGCGTTATGGTTATGGTTATGGTTAGGGTTAGGGTTAGGTTTAGGGTTCTGGGTTTGGATTAGGGTTCGGGTTCGGGTTAGGGTTAGGGTTAGGGTTATGGTTAGGGTTAGGGTTCGGGTTCAGATTAGGGTTAGGGTTAGGGTTACGGTTTGTGTTCAGTTTAGGGTTAGGGTAGGTGTTCGAGTTAGGGTTAGGGTTAGGATTAGGTTTAGGGTTAGGGTTCAGGTAAGGGTTAGTGTTAGGGTTCGGTTTGGGTTAGGGTTAGGGTTAGGTTTCAGGTTAGGGTTAGGGTTAGATTTAGGTATAGTCTTAATGTTAGGGTTAGGTGTAGGGATAGGGTTCGGGTTAGGGTTCCGGTAAGGGTCAGGGTTAGGGTTAGGCTTAGGGTTACGGTTCGGGTTCAGGTACGAGGTGGGGTTAATGTTAGTGTTAGGGTTAGGGTGCGGGTTCAGGTACGGGTGGGGTTAGGGTTAGGGTTAGGGATAGGTTTCAGGATAGAGTTCAGCTTAGGGTTCGGGTAGGGGTTAGGGTTAGGGTTAGGGTTAGAGTTAGGTTTATGGTTAGGGTTAGGGTTAACGTTCGGGTCGGGTTCGGGTAAGGGTTACGAATAGGGTTAGGGTTAGGGTTAGGGTTAGGGTTAGGTTTCGGGTTCGGGTTAGGGTTATGGTTAGGATTACGGTTTGGGTTACAGCTAGGGTTAGCTTTCGGGTTAGGGTTTGGGTTAGGGTTAGAGATATGGTTCGGATTAGGTTTTGGTTTAGGGTTAGGGTTAGTGTTAGGGTTAGTGTTAGGGTTCGGGTTAGGGTTAGGGTTAGAGTTACGATTATTAATAGGGTTAGGGTTAGGGTTCGGGTTAGGGTTAGGGTTAGGGTTAGGTTTAGGGTTCGGGTTCGGGTTCGGGTTCGGGTTAGGGTTAGTTTATAGTTAGTGTTAGGGTTCGGTTTAGGGCTAGGATTAGGGTTCGTGTTTGTTTTAGCTTTCGGGTTACGTTTAGGTTTGGGGTTAGCGTTAGGGTTAGGGTTAGTGTTAGGGTTCAGGTTTGGGTTGGGGTTAGGGTTAGAATTAGGTTTAGGTTGAGGTTTAGGGTTAGGGTTCGGGATAGGGTTTGGGTTAGGTTTAATGTTCGGGTTCGGATTAGGGTTAGGGTTCGGGTGACTGTTAGGGTTAGGGTTAGGGTTAGGGTTAGGGTTCAGGTTAGTGTTAGGGTTAGGGTTAGTGTGCGGGTTAGGATTAGGTTTAGGGTTAGGGTTAGGTTTAGGGTTCGGTTTAGGGTTAGGGTTAGGGTTAGGGTTCGGTTAGGGTTTTGGTTACGGTTAGTGTTCGGGTTAAGGTTAGGTTTAGGGTTAGGGTTAGGTTTCAGGTTATGTTTAGGGTTAGGATTAGGGTTCAGGTTATGGTTCGGGTTCAGGTTCGGGTTCGGGTTAGGGTTAGGGTTAGGATTTGTGTTATGGTTAGGTTTAGGGTTCGGGTTAGTGTTAGGGTTCGGGTTCGGGTTCGGGTTAGGTTGAGGGTTTGGATTTGGATTAGGATTAGCGTTAGGGTTATGGTTAGGGTTAGGGTTAGGGTTCAGGTTCGTTTTAGGGTTAGGGTTAGGGTTCGGGTTCGGTTTAGGGTTAGGGTTAGGGTTAGGTTTAGGGTTAGGGTTAGGATTAGGGTAAGGGTTACGGCTCGGGTTCGGTTTAGGGTTAGGGTAAGGTTTCGATTTAGGGTAAGGGTTAGGGTTCGGCTAGGTTGAGTGTTTGGGTTCGGGTTAGGGTTAGGGTTAGGGTTATGGTTAAGGTTAGGGTTAGGATTAGGGTTAGGGTTAGGGTTCGGGTTAGGGTTAGGGTTAGGGTTACGGTTTGGGTTCGGTTTAGGTTTAGGGTACGGGTTCGAGTTATTGTTAGGTTTAGGGTTTGGTTTCGGGTTAGGGTTAGGGTTCGGGTAAGGGTTAGTGTTAGGGTTCGTGTATGGGTTAGAGTTAAGTTTAGGGTTCGGGTTAGGGTTAGGGTTTGGGTTCGTGTTAGGTTTAGGGTTCATGTTAGGGTTAGGGTTAGGGTTAGGGTTAGAGTTAGGGTTAGTGTTAATGTTAGGGTTAGGTGTAGGGTTAGGCTTCGTGTTGGGGTTCCGGTAAGGGTCAGGTTAGTGTTAGGCTTAGGGTTAGGGTTCGGGTTCAGGTCCGGGGTAGGGTTGGGGTTAGTGTTAGGGTTAGGGTTCGGGTTCAGGTACGGGTTGGGTTTAGGGTTAGGGTTAGGGATAGGGTTCACGATAGAGTTCAGGTTAGGGTTCGGGTAAGGGTTAGGGTTAGGGTTAGGGTTAGAGTTAGGTTTATGTTTAGGGTTTGGGTTAAGGTTCGGGCCGGGTTTGGGTAAGGGTTACGGTTATTGTTAGGGTTAGGGTTAGGGTTAGGTTTCGGGTTCGGGTTAGGTTTACGGTCAGGCTTACGGTTTGGGTTACGGCTAGGGTTAGGTTTCGGGTTAGGTTTCGGGTTAGGGTTAGAGATATGGTTCGGATTACGGTTAGGTTTTGGGTTAGGGTTATGCTTACTGTCAGGGTTAGTGTTAGGGTGCGGGTTAGGGTTAGGGTTAGAGTTAGGATTATTAATAGGGTTAGGGTTAGGGTTTGGGTTAGGGTTAGATTAAGGGTTAGGGTTAGAGTTAGAGTTAGGTTTAGGGTTCGGGTTCGGGTTCGGGTTAGAGTTAGGGTTAGGGTTATGGTTAGTGTTAGGGTTCGGTTTAGGGCTAGGGTTAGGGTTCGTGTTCGGGTTAGGTTTCGGATTACGTTTAGGGTTAGGGTTAGCGTTAGGGTTAGGGTTAGTGTTAGGGTTCAGGATCGGGTTCGGGTTAGGGTTAGATTTAAGTTTAGGTTTAGGTTTAAGGTTAGGGTTCGGGATAGGTTTTTTGTTAGGTTTAGTTATTGGGTTCGGGTTCGGATTAGGGTTAGGGTTCAGGTGATGTTTAGGGTTAAGGTTAGGGTTAGGGTTAGGGTTCGGGTTAGTGTTAGGGTTAGGTTTAGTGTGCGGGTTAGGATTAGGTTTAGGGTTAGGGTTAGGTTTAGGGTTCGGGTTCGGGTTAGGGTTAGTGTTAGGGTTAGGGTGAGATTTAGGGATCGGGTTCGGGTTAGTGTTAGGGTTAGGTTTAGTGTGCGGGTTAGGATTAGGTTTAGGGTTAGGGTTAGGTTTAGGGTTCGGGTTCGGGTTAGGGTTATTGTTAGGGTTAGGGTGAGATTTAGGGATCGGGTTAGGGTTAGGTTTTGGGTTAGGGTTAGATTTAGGGTTCGGGATAGGGTTAGGGTTAGAGTTAGGATTATTAATAGTGTTAGGGTTAGGTTTATGGTTCGGGTTAGGGTTCGTGTTAGGGTTAGGGTTCGATTTATGGTTAGGGTTATGGTTCGGGTTCGGTTTAGGGTTAGCGTTAGGGTCGGGTCGGGTTAGGGTTAGGGTTAGGGCTCGGTTAGTGTTAGAGTTAGGGTTGGGTTCGAGTTAGTGTTAGGGTTAGGTTTAGGTTTCTGCTTAGGGTTAGGGTTACATTTAGGGTTCGGTTTAGGGTTAGGGTTCGGGTTCGTCTTTGGGTTAGTGTTCGAGTTACGTTGAGGGTTAGGGTTAGGGTTAGTGTTAGGGTTAGGGTTCGGGTTAGGGTTAGGGTTAGGGTTGTCGTTCGGGTTAGGGTTAGAATTAGGTTTAGGTTTAGGTTTAGGGTTAGTGTTAGGGGTTAGGGTTTGGGTTATGGTTAGTGTTCGGGTTCGGGTTCGGGTTAGGTTTAGGGTTCGTGTTACGGTTACTTTTAGGGTTAAGATTTAGGGTTTATTGTTGGGGTTAGAGTTAGGATTCAGTTTAGGGTTCGTGTTAGTTTTCGGGTAAGGGTTAGAGTTAGTGTTAGGTTTAGGGTTAGGGTTAGGTTTAGAGTTCGAGTTCGGTTTAGTGTTAGGGTTCGGGTTAGGGTTAAGTTTAGGGTTAGGGTTAGGCTTATTGTTAGGTTATGGGTTAGGTTAGGGTTCGTGTTAGGGTTCGGGTAAGGGTTAGAGTTAGGGTTAGGGTTAGAGTTAGGGTTCTGGTTAGGGTTCGTGTTAGGGTTCGGGTTTCGGTTCTGATTCGGGTTAAAATTAGTGTTAGGGTCGGGTTCGGGTTAGGGTTAGGTTTAGGGTTCTGGTTAGGGTTAGGGCATAGTGTTATGGTTAGGGTTATTGTTCGTGTTGAGGATAGGTTTTGGGTTTGGGTTAGCGTTATGGTCTGGGTTCGAGTCATGTTCTGGTTAGGGTTAGATATAGAGTTAGGGTTAGGGTTAGGGTTAGGTTTCGGGTTAGCGTTCGGGTTTCGGTTAGGATTACAGTTCGGGTTAGGGCTAGGGTTAGGGTTCGGGTTAGGGTTTGGGTTAGGCTTAGTGTTATTGTTCGGGTTACGGTTATGGTTCGGGTTAGCATTAGGGTTAGTGTTAGGGTTAGTGTTAGGGTTCGGGTTAGGGTTAGGGTTAGAGTTCGGATTACTAATAGGTTTAGGGTTAGGGTTAAGGTTAGGGTTATGGTTCCGGTTAGGTTTAGGGTTAGGTTTAGGGTTAGGTTTATGTTTTGGGTTCGGGTTAGGGTTCGGTTTAGGGTTATGGTTAGGGTTCGTGTTCAGGTTAGGGTTCGGGTTCAGTTTAGGGTTAGAATTAGGTTTATTTTTAGGGTTAGGGTTAGGATTATGGATAGGGTTTGGGTTAGGTTTAGTGTTCATGTTCAGGTTCGGATTAGGGTTAGGGTTCTGGTTACGGTTAGGGTTAGGTTTAGGGTTAGGGTTCGTGTTAAGCTAAGTGTTCGGGTTCGGGTTAGGGTTAGGGTTAGGGTTAGGGTTAGGGTTCGGGTTAGGGTTAGGATTAATGTTAGGGTTAGCGATAGATTTTAGGATCGGGTTAGGGTTAGGTTGAGGGTTAGGGTTAGGTTTAGGATTCGGGATAGGTTTCGGGTTAGGGTTAGGGTTCTGTTTAGGGTTACGTTCACGGTTCGGGATAGGGTTAGTGTTAGGGTTAGGTTTAGTGTCGGTTCGGGTTCCAGTAATTGTTTGGGTTAGGGTTAGGTTTAGGGTTCGGTTAGGGATAGGGTTAGGGTAAGGGTTTGGGTTAGGGTTAGGGTTAGGGTTATGGTTATTGTTAGGGTTCGGGTTAGGGTTAGGGTTACATTTAGGGTTAGGGATAGGGTTAGGTTTAGGGTTCTGGTTAGGGTTCGGCTTCAGGTTCGGGTTCGGGTTAGGGTTAGGGTTAGGATTTGGGTTAGGGTTAGGGTTAGGGTTCGGGTTAGGGATAGGGTTCTGGTTCGGGTTTGGGTTAGGTTGAGTGTTCGGATTCGGGTTAGGGTTAGGTTTAGGTTTAGGGTTAGGTTTAGTGTTTGGGTTTGGGTTAGGGTTTCGGTTAGTTTTAGGGTTACGGTTCAGTTTCGGTTTAGGGTTTGGGTACGGGTTCGAGTTAGGGTTATGTTTGGGTTCAGGTTCGGGTTAGGTTTAGGTTAGGGTAAGGGTTCGAGTAAGGGTTATTGTTAGTGTTCGGGTTCGGATTAGGGTTAGGGTTAGGGTTCGGGTTAGGTTTAGGTTTAGGGTTCATGTTAGGTTTAGAATTCAGGTTAGACTTAGTGTTAGGGTTAGGGTTAGAGTTAGGGTTACTGTTAATGTTATTGTTAGGGTTAGGGTTAGGGTTCGGGTAGGGTTCAGGTAAGGGTTAAGGTTAGGTTTAGGCTTAGGGTTAGGGCTCGGATTCGGGTACGGTTTGGGGTTAAGCTTAGTGTTAGGGTTCGGGTAAGGGTTAGGGTTACGGTTCGGGTTACGGTTAGGGTTAGGGCTCGGATTCGGGTACGGTTTGGGGTTAAGCTTAGTGTTAGGGTTCGGGTAAGGGTTAGGGTTACGGTTCGGGTTACGGTTAGGGTTAGGGTTAGGTTTAGGGTTAGGGTCGGGTTCGAATAAGGGTTAGTTTTAGGGTTAGGTTTAGGGTTCGGTTATGGTTAGGGTTAGGGTTATGGTTCGGGTTAGGGTTAAGGTTATGTTTATGGTTAGGATTCGGGTTAGGGTTAGGGTTACATTAAGGTTTAGGTTTAGGGTTAGGATTAGGGTTCAGTTTAGAATTCGGGTTAGGGTCAGGGTTAGGATTTGGGTTAGAGTTAGGGTTATGGTTCGGGTTAGGGTTAGGTTTCGGGTTCGAGTTCGGGTTAGGTTGAGGGTTCGGATTCGGTTTAGGGTTAGGGTTGGTGTTCGGTTAGGGTTAGGGTTAGGGTTAGGGTTTAGGTTCGGTTTAGGGTTAGGGTTAGGGTTACGGTTGGGGTAAGGTTTAGTGTTAGGGTTGGGGTTAGCGTTAGGGTTCGGGATAGGTTTAGGGTTAGGGTTCGGGTTAGGGTTAGGGTTAACGTTAGGGTTAGGTTAGGGTTAGAGTTAGGTTAGTGTTAATGTTAGGGTTAGGGTTAGGGTTAGGGTTTGGGGTAGGTTTCGGGTAATGTTTAGGTTTAGGGTTAGGGTTAGGGTTAGGGTTCGGGTTCGGGTAGGGGTTGGGGTTAGGGTTAGGGTTAGGGTTAGGCTTCAGGATAGGGTTCGGGTGAGGGTTCGTGTAGGGTTAGGTTTAGGGTTAGGGTTAGAGTTAGGGTTATGGTTAGGCTAGTGTTAGGGTTTGGGACGGGTTCGGGTAAGGGTTAAGGTTCGGGTTAGGGTTACGGTTCGGGTTAGGTTTAGGGTTACGGTTCGGGTTAGGGTTAGTGTTCGGGTTGGGTTCGGGTAAGGGTTAGGGTTAGGGTTAGGGTTAGGTTAGGGTTAGGTTTAAGTTTAGGTTTCAGGGTAGGGTTAGGGTTACAGGTAGGTTTAGGGTTAGGGTAAGGATTAGGGTTCGGGTTAGGTTTCGGGTTTAGGTTCGGGGTAGAGTTAGGGTTAGGTTTAGTGTTAGGATTTGGGTTAGGGTTAGGGTTAGAGTTCGGGTTAGGGTTAGGTTTCGGGTTCAGGTTTGGGTTAGGTTGAGGTTTCGGGTTTGGGTTAGGGTTAGGGTTAGTGTTATGATTCAGGTTAGGGTTCGGTTTCAGGTTCGGATCAGTTTTGGTTTAGCGTTAGCGTTAGCGTTAGGGTTAGTTTTATGGTTGGGGTTCAGGATAGGGTTTTGTTTAGGGTTCGGGTAAGTGTTAGGGTTAGGGTTATGTTTAGAGTTAGTTTTAGGGTTCGAGTCGTGTTCGGGTAAGGGTTAGGGTTCGGGTTAGGGTTAGGTTTTGGGTTAGGGTTAGGGTTAGGGTTAGGGTTAGGGTAGGGTTACAGTTAGGGTTAGGGATAGTGTTAGGATTACGGTTCAGGTTAGGTTTCGGGTTCAGGTTCAGGTTCGGGTTAGGGTTAAGTTTAGAATTTGGGTTATGGTTCAGGTTAGGGTTTGGGTCAGGGTTAGGATTCGGGTTCTTGTTTGGGTTAGGTTGAGGGTTCGGGTTCGGGTTAGGGTTAGGGTTAGGGTTAGGGTTATGGTTCAGGTTAGGGTTCGGTTTCAGGTTCGGATCTGTTTTGGTTACGTTTAGGATTATGGTTAGGGTTAGGGTTAGGTTTAGGGTTCGGATTAGGGTTAGGGTTTGTGTTAGGTTTAGGGTTAGGGTTTGGGTTCGCGTTTGGGTTCGGATTAGGGTTAGGGTAAGGGTTAGGGGTCGGTTAGTATTAGGGATAGGGTTAGATTTCGGGTTAGGTTTAGGGTTAGGCTTAGGTTTCGGGTTCGGGGTCCGGTTAGGGTTAACGTTAGGGTTACGTTTAGGGTTCAGGTTAGGGTTCGGGTTCATGTTTAGATTCGGGTTAGTGTTAGGTTTTGGTTTAGGGGTAGGGTTAGGTTTAGGGTTCTGGTTAAGGTTAGGCTTTTTGTTACAGTTATTGTTCAGGTTCGGGTTAATGTTTGGTTTAGGGTTAGGGTTAGGTTTAGGGTTCGGGTCTGGTTCGGGTAAGGGTTAGGGTTAGGGGTAGAGTTAGGATTAGAGTTAGGGTTAGGGTTAGAGTTCGGGTTAGCGGTCGGATTATGGTTAGGTTTAGGGTTATGGTTAGGGTTTGTGTTAGGTTTAGAGTTGGGTTCGGGTTAGGGTTACGGATAGGATTAGTGTTCGGGTTAGGGTTATGGTTAAGGTTCGGGTTGGGGTTCGGGTAAGGGTTAGATTTACGGTTCAGGTTAGTGTTAGTGTTAGGGTTAGGGTTAGTGTTCAGGTAAGATTTAGGGTTCGGGTTCGGGTTCGGGTTACGATTAGTGTTAGGGTTCTGGTTCGGGATAGGGTTAGGGTTAGGGTTAGGGTTAGGTTTAGGGTTCTGGTTAGGGTTAGGTTTAGGGTTAGGGTTATTTTTCGGGTTCGGGTTAGGGTTTGGTTAAGGGTTAGGGTTAGAGTTTGGGTCCGGTTCGGATAATTGTTAGGGTTAGGGGTACAGTTATCGTTAGGGTTCGGGTTAGGGTTAGGGTTCGGGTTAGCGTTCGGGTTGCGGTTAGGGTTTGGGTTAGCCTTCCGGTTGGGTTCGGGTAAGGCTTAGGGTTAGGGTTAAGGTTAGGTTTACGGTTAGGTTTCGGATTCGGGTTAGGGTTATGGTTAGAATTAGGGTTCGGGTTAGCATTAGGGTTCGGGTTCGGGTTAGGGTTAGAGTTTCGGTTCGGGTAAGGGTTAGTGTTCAGGTTATGGTTAGCGTTAGGGTTAGGGTTTGATTTCGGGTTAGGGTTAGGGTTTGGGCTAGGATAAGGATTAGGTTTGGGTTAGGGTTCGGGTTAGGGTTAGGGTTAAGGTTAGGGTTCGGGTTAGGGTTAGGGTTAGGATTAGGGTTAGGTTTAGGTTTCGGGTTCGGGTTAGGGTTAAGCTTAGGGTTTTGTTTAGGATTAGGTTTAGGATTTTGTTAGGGTTAGGAGTAGGGTTATTCTTAGGGTTAGGGTTTGGGTTAGGGTTAGAGTTTGGTTTCGTTTTAGGTTTAGAGATAGGGTTACGGTTAGGGTTATGTTTAGGTTTAGGTTTCGGGTTCGTGTTCGAGTTAGGGGTAGGATTAGGTTTAGGGTTAGGGTTAGGGTTCGGGTTAGGATTAGGTTTAGGGTTTTGTTAGGGTTAGGAGTAGGGTTAGGCTTAGGGTTAGGGTTTGGGTTAGGGTTAGAGTTCGGGTTCGGTTTAGGTTTAGGGTTAGGGTTAGGGTTACGGTTCAGGTTAGGGTTCGGGTTAGCGTTCGGGTTATGTTTAAGGTTAGGGTTAGTTTTCGGGTTAGGGTTAGGATTAGGTTTAGTGTTTGTTTTCAGGTTAGGGTTAGGATTTGGGCTCGGATAAGGATTAGGGTTAGGGTTAGGGTTAGGGTTAGGGTTAGGGTTCGGGTTAGGGTTAGGATTAGTTTTAGGGTTTGTTTTTAGGTTAGGGTTATGATTTGGGCTCGGATAATGATTAGGGTTAGGGTTAGGGTTAGGGTAAGGGTTCGGGTTAGGGTTAGGTTTAGGGTTACTGTTAGGTTTCGGGTTCAGGTTCGGTTTCGGGTTCGGGTTAGGGTTAGGGTTAGGGTTCAGTTTAGGGTTAGGGTTAGGGTTAGGGTCAGGTTTAGGGTTCAGTTTCGGGGTAATTTTAGGATTAGGGTTATTGTTAGGGTTAGCGTTATGGTTGGGGTTGGAGTTCCGATTAGGGTTAAGATTCGGGTTTAGTTAGGTTTAGGGTTAGGCTTAGGTTTTGGGTTCAGGTTAGGGTTACGGTTAAGTTTCGGGTTAGGGTTAGGGTAGGGTTAGTGTTAGGGATAGGGTTCGTGTTAGGGTTAGGGCTAGGGTTCGGATTACTATTAGGGTTATGGTTATGGTTAGGGTTAGGTTTCGGGATAGGGTTAAGTTTAGGGTTTGGTTATGTTTAGGGTTCGGGTTCGGGTTCGGTTTAGAGTTAGGTTTAGGTTTAGGGTTAGGGTTAGGGTTCAAACGGGATCGGGTAATGATTAGGGTTAGGGGTATGATTAGGTTTTGGCGTAGGTTTAAGTTTAAGGTTAGGGTTAGGGTTCGGGTTAGGTTTAGGGTTAGAGTTTGGTTTAGGGTTAGGGTTAGTTTTTGGGTTAGGGTTAGTGTTCGGGTTAGGTTTATGCTTAGGTTAGGGTTAGGTTGAGTGTTAGTGTTCGGTTTACGGGTAGGGTTAAGGTTCGGGTTCGGCTACGGTTCGGGTTAGGTTTAAAGTTAGGTTTAGGGTTAGGGTTAGGGTTAGGGTTTGGGTTCGGGTTTGGTTTATGGTTAACGTTAGGTTTAGGGTTAAGGTTCAGATTAAGGTTCGGGTTCAAGTTCGGGTTGGTTAGGGTTAGGTTTAGGGTTAGGGTTAGAGTTAGGATTCAGGATAGGGTTAGGGTTAGGGTTACAGTGACGGTTCGGTTTAGGGTTAGGGGTCAGGTTCGGGTTAGGGTTAGGGTTACGGGTAGGGTTCTGGTAAGGGTTAGGGTTAGGTTTGGAGTTAGGGTTCGCGTTCAGGTTAGGGTTAGGGTTATGTTTCGGGTTCGGGTTAGGGTTAGGGTTAGGTTTAGATTTATGGTTAGGGTTAAGGTTAGGGTTAGGGTTAGGGTTAGTGTTCGGGTAAGGTTCGGGTAAGGGTTAGGGTTATGGTTAGGGTTCAGGTTAGAGTTAGGGTTAGGGTTCGGATTAGGATTAGGGATCGGGTTAGGAATAGGGTTAGGATTCGAGTTAGGGTAAGGGTTCCTGTTAGGTTTAGGGTTAGGGTTAGGGTTAGGGTTAGTGTTTAGGTTAGGGTTAGGTTTAGGGTTATGTTTAGGCTTAGGGTTAGGGTTAGGATTTGGGTTACGCTTAGGGATCGTGTCAGGGTTAGGGTTAGGGTCCAGGTTCGGCTTAGGTTTCGGGTTCATGTTAGGGTTTGGTTTAGGGTTCGGGTTCGGTTTAGGGTTAGGGTTAGGGTTTGGGTTAGAGTTCGGGTTCCTGTTAGCGTTAGGGTTAAGGTTAGGGTTAGGCTTGGGGTTAGGGTTAGGGTTAGTGTAAGGGTTAGGGTTAGGATTCGGTTTAGGGTTAGGGTTAGGGTTCAGGTTAGGGTTAGGTTTTGGGCTCGGATAAGGATTACGTTTAGGGTTAGGGTTAGGGTTAGGGTTCGGGTTAGGTTTAGGGTTAGGTTTAGGGTTAAGTTTAGGGTTCGGGTTCGGTTTCGTGATAGGGTTAGGTTAGGATAGTGTTCGGTTATTGTTAGGCTTATGGTTAGGGTTCGTTTTAGGGTTAAGGTAAGGGTTAGGGTTAGGGTTCAGGTTCGGGTTTGTTTTAGGGTTAGGGTTAGGCTTGGGCTTAGGTTTCGGGTTCGGATTAGGGTTAGGCTTAGGGTCAGGATTAGGGTTCGAGTTAGGGTTAGGGTTCAGGTTCGGGTTAACGTTAGAATTAGGGTTAGGTTTAGGGTTAGGGTTCGGGTTCGGGTTCCGATTAGGGTTAAGATTCGGGTTAGGGTTAGGGTTAGGGTTAGAGTTAGGGTTTGGGTTAAGGTTAGGGTTCGGGTTCGGGTTCGGGATAGTGTTAGTGTTAGGGATAGGGTTCGGATTATTTTTAGGGTTAGGGGTACGGTTCCGGTTCGGGTTCGGGTTAGGGTTAGGTTTAGGGTTAGGGTTAGTGTTAGGCTTAGTTGAGGGCTAGGTTAGGGTTAGGGTTACGGTTCGGGTTAGGGTAAGGTTTAGGTTTCAGATTCGTGTTAGTGTTAGGGTTAGGGTTCTGGTTAGGGTATGGGTTAGGGTTACGGTTCGTGTTAGATTTAGGGTTAGGGTTCTTGTTTCCGTGCGGGTTTGGGTTAGGGTTAAGGTTAGGGTTAGGGTTCGGTTAGTTTTAGGATTAGGGTTTGTGTTAGGGATACGGTTAGGGTTCAGCTTCGGGATAGGGTTTAGGTTAGGGTTAGGGTTATGCTTAGGGTTCGTATCAGGTTCGGGTAATGGTTAGGGTTAGGGGTAGGGTTAGTGTTTGGTGTAAGGTTAAGATTAAGGTTAGGGTTAGGGTTTGGGTTAGGGTTCGGGTTAGGGTTAGGGTTAGGGTTAGTTTTAGTGTTAGGGTTAGGGTTAGGGTTAGGTTTAGTGTTAGGGTTCGGTTTACGGTTAGGGTTAGGGTTCGGGTATGGGTTACGGTTCGGGTTAGGTTTAGGGTTAGGGTTAGGGTTAGGGTTTGGGTAAGGTTGAGATTTCGGGTTCGGGTTCAGGTTCGGGTTTGGTTTAGGGTTAGGTATAGGGTTCAGGTTAGGGTTAGGGTAAGGGTTAGGGTTAGGGTTCGGGTTATGGTTAGGCTTAGATTTAGGTTTCGGGTTAGGGTTATGGTCAGTGTTTGGGTCAGGGTTTGGGTTTGGGTTAGGGTTAGGGTTAGGATTAGGTTTAGATTTAGGGTTAGGGTTAAGGTTAGGTTTAGGGTTAGGGTTAGGTTTCGGTAAGAGTTCGGGTAAGGGTTAGGGTTAGGTTTAGGGTTCTGGTTAGCGTTAGGTTTAGGGTTAGGGTTATTGTTCGGGTTCGGGTTAGGGTTTGGTTAAGAGTTAGGGTTAGAGTTTGGGTCCGGTTCGGATAATTGTTAGGGTTAGGGGTACAGTTATCGTTAGGGTTCGGGTTAGGGTTAGGGTTCGGGTTAGCGTTCGGGTTGCGGTTAGGGTTTGGGTTAGCCTTCCGGTTGGGTTCGGGTAAGGCTTAGGGTTAGGGTTAAGGTTAGGTTTACGGTTAGGTTTCGGATTCGGGTTAGGGTTATGGTTAGAATTAGGGTTCGGGTTAGCATTAGGGTTCGGGTTCGGGTTAGGGTTAGAGTTTCGGTTCGGGTAAGGGTTAGTGTTCAGGTTATGGTTAGCGTTAGGGTTAGGGTTTGATTTCGGGTTAGGGTTAGGGTTTGGGCTAGGATAAGGATTAGGTTTGGGTTAGGGTTCGGGTTAGGGTTAGGGTTAAGGTTAGGGTTCGGGTTAGGGTTAGGGTTAGGATTAGGGTTAGGTTTAGGTTTCGGGTTCGGGTTAGGGTTAAGCTTAGGGTTTTGTTTAGGATTAGGTTTAGGATTTTGTTAGGGTTAGGAGTAGGGTTATTCTTAGGGTTAGGGTTTGGGTTAGGGTTAGAGTTCGGTTTCGTTTTAGGTTTAGAGATAGGGTTACGGTTAGGGTTATGTTTAGGTTTAGGTTTCGGGTTCGTGTTCGAGTTAGGGGTAGGATTAGGTTTAGGGTTAGGGTTAGGGTTCGGGTTAGGATTAGGTTTAGGGTTTTGTTAGGGTTAGGAGTAGGGTTAGGCTTAGGGTTAGGGTTTGGGTTAGGGTTAGAGTTCGGGTTCGGTTTAGGTTTAGGGTTAGGGTTAGGGTTACGGTTCAGGTTAGGGTTCGGGTTAGCGTTCGGGTTATGTTTAAGGTTAGGGTTAGTTTTCGGGTTAGGGTTAGGATTAGGTTTAGTGTTTGTTTTCAGGTTAGGGTTAGGATTTGGGCTCGGATAAGGATTAGGGTTAGGGTTAGGGTTAGGGTTAGGGTTAGGGTTCGGGTTAGGGTTAGGATTAGTTTTAGGGTTTGTTTTTAGGTTAGGGTTATGATTTGGGCTCGGATAATGATTAGGGTTAGGGTTAGGGTTAGGGTAAGGGTTCGGGTTAGGGTTAGGTTTAGGGTTACTGTTAGGTTTCGGGTTCAGGTTCGGTTTCGGGTTCGGGTTAGGGTTAGGGTTAGGGTTCAGTTTAGGGTTAGGGTTAGGGTTAGGGTCAGGTTTAGGGTTCAGTTTCGGGGTAATTTTAGGATTAGGGTTATTGTTAGGGTTAGCGTTATGGTTGGGGTTGGAGTTCCGATTAGGGTTAAGATTCAGGTTTAGTTAGGTTTAGGGTTAGGCTTAGGTTTTGGGTTCAGGTTAGGGTTACGGTTAAGTTTCTGGTTAGGGTTAGGGTAGGGTTATTGTTAGGGATAGGGTTCGTGTTAGGGTTAGGGCTAGGGTTCGGATTACTATTAGGGTTATGGTTATGGTTAGGGTTAGGTTTCGGGATAGGGTTAAGTTTAGGGTTTGGTTATGTTTAGGGTTCGGGTTCGGGTTCGGTTTAGAGTTAGGTTTAGGTTTAGGGTTAGGGTTAGGGTTCAAACGGGATCGGGTAATGATTAGGGTTAGGGGTATGATTAGGTTTTGGCGTAGGTTTAAGTTTAAGGTTAGGGTTAGGGTTCGGGTTAGGTTTAGGGTTAGAGTTTGGTTTAGGGTTAGGGTTAGTTTTCGGGTTAGGGTTAGTGTTCGGGTTAGGTTTATGCTTAGGTTAGGGTTAGGTTGAGTGTTAGTGTTCGGTTTACGGGTAGGGTTAAGGTTCGGGTTCGGCTACGGTTCGGGTTAGGTTTAAAGTTAGGTTTAGGGTTAGGGTTAGGGTTAGGGTTTGGGTTCGGGTTTGGTTTATGGTTAACGTTAGGTTTAGGGTTAAGGTTCAGATTAAGGTTCGGGTTCAAGTTCGGGTTGGTTAGGGTTAGGTTTAGGGTTAGGGTTAGAGTTAGGATTCAGGATAAGGTTAGGGTTAGGGTTACAGTGACGGTTCGGTTTAGGGTTAGGGGTCAGGTTCGGGTTAGGGTTAGGGTTACGGGTAGGGTTCTGGTAAGGGTTAGGGTTAGGTTTGGAGTTAGGGTTCGCGTTCAGGTTAGGGTTAGGGTTATGTTTCGGGTTCGGGTTAGGGTTAGGGTTAGGTTTAGATTTATGGTTAGGGTTAAGGTTAGGGTTAGGGTTAGGGTTAGTGTTCGGGTAAGGTTCGGGTAAGGGTTAGGGTTATGGTTAGGGTTCAGGTTGGAGTTAGGGTTAGGGTTCGGATTAGGATTAGGGATCGGGTTAGGAATAGGGTTAGGATTCGAGTTAGGGTAAGGGTTCCTGTTAGGTTTAGGGTTAGGGTTAGGTTTAGCGTTAGTGTTTAGGTTAGGGTTAGGTTTAGGGTTATGTTTAGGCTTAGGGTTAGGGTTAGGATTTGGGTTACGCTTAGGGATCGTGTCAGGGTTAGGGTTAGGGTCCAGGTTCGGCTTAGGTTTCGGGTTCATGTTAGGGTTTGGTTTAGGGTTCGGGTTCGGTTTAGGGTTAGGGTTAGGGTTTGGGTTAGAGTTCGGGTTCCTGTTAGCGTTAGGGTTAAGGTTAGGGTTAGGCTTGGGGTTAGGGTTAGGGTTAGTGTAAGGGTTAGGGTTAGGATTCGGTTTAGGGTTAGGGTTAGGGTTCAGGTTAGGGTTAGGTTTTGGGCTCGGATAAGGATTACGTTTAGGGTTAGGGTTAGGGTTAGGGTTCGGGTTAGGTTTAGGGTTAGGTTTAGGGTTAAGTTTAGGGTTCGGGTTCGGTTTCGTGATAGGGTTAGGTTAGGATAGTGTTCGGTTATTGTTAGGCTTATGGTTAGGGTTCGTTTTAGGGTTAAGGTAAGGGTTAGGGTTAGGGTTCAGGTTCGGGTTTGTTTTAGGGTTAGGGTTAGGCTTGGGCTTAGGTTTCGGGTTCGGATTAGGGTTAGGCTTAGGGTCAGGATTAGGGTTCGAGTTAGGGTTAGGGTTCAGGTTCGGGTTAACGTTAGAATTAGGGTTAGGTTTAGGGTTAGGGTTCGGGTTCGGGTTCCGATTAGGGTTAAGATTCGGGTTAGGGTTAGGGTTAGGGTTAGAGTTAGGGTTTGGGTTAAGGTTAGGGTTCGGGTTCGGGTTCGGGATAGTGTTAGTGTTAGGGATAGGGTTCGGATTATTTTTAGGGTTAGGGGTACGGTTCCGGTTCGGGTTCGGGTTAGGGTTAGGTTTAGGGTTAGGGTTAGTGTTAGGCTTAGTTGAGGGCTAGGTTAGGGTTAGGGTTACGGTTCGGGTTAGGGTAAGGTTTAGGTTTCAGATTCGTGTTAGTGTTAGGGTTAGGGTTCTGGTTAGGGTATGGGTTAGGGTTACGGTTCGTGTTAGATTTAGGGTTAGGGTTCTTGTTTCCGTGCGGGTTTGGGTTAGGGTTAAGGTTAGGGTTAGGGTTCGGTTAGTTTTAGGATTAGGGTTTGTGTTAGGGATACGGTTAGGGTTCAGCTTCGGGATAGGGTTTAGGTTAGGGTTAGGGTTATGCTTAGGGTTCGTATCAGGTTCGGGTAATGGTTAGGGTTAGGGGTAGGGTTAGTGTTTGGTGTAAGGTTAAGATTAAGGTTAGGGTTAGGGTTTGGGTTAGGGTTCGGGTTAGGGTTAGGGTTAGGGTTAGTTTTAGTGTTAGGGTTAGGGTTAGGGTTAGGTTTAGTGTTAGGGTTCGGTTTACGGTTAGGGTTAGGGTTCGGGTATGGGTTACGGTTCGGGTTAGGTTTAGGGTTAGGGTTAGGGTTAGGGTTTGGGTAAGGTTGAGATTTCGGGTTCGGGTTCAGGTTCGGGTTTGGTTTAGGGTTAGGTATAGGGTTCAGGTTAGGGTTAGGGTAAGGGTTAGGGTTAGGGTTCGGGTTATGGTTAGGCTTAGATTTAGGTTTCGGGTTAGGGTTATGGTCAGTGTTTGGGTCAGGGTTTGGGTTTGGGTTAGGGTTAGGGTTAGGATTAGGTTTAGATTTAGGGTTAGGGTTAAGGTTAGGTTTAGGGTTAGGTTAGGTTTCGGTAAGAGTTCGGGTAAGGGTTAGGGTTAGGTTTAGGGTTCTGGTTAGCGTTAGGTTTAGGGTTAGGGTTATTGTTCGGGTTCGGGTTAGGGTTTGGTTAAGAGTTAGGGTTAGAGTTTGGGTCCGGTTCGGATAATTGTTAGGGTTAGGGGTACAGTTATCGTTAGGGTTCGGGTTAGGGTTAGGGTTCGGGTTAGCGTTCGGGTTGCGGTTAGGGTTTGGGTTAGCCTTCCGGTTGGGTTCGGGTAAGGCTTAGGGTTAGGGTTAAGGTTAGGTTTACGGTTAGGTTTCGGATTCGGATTAGGGTTATGGTTAGAATTAGGGTTCGGGTTAGCATTAGGGTTCGGGTTCGGGTTAGGGTTAGAGTTTCGGTTCGGGTAAGGGTTAGTGTTCAGGTTATGGTTAGCGTTAGGGTTAGGGTTTGATTTCGGGTTAGGGTTAGGGTTTGGGCTAGGATAAGGATTAGGTTTGGGTTAGGGTTCGGGTTAGGGTTAGGGTTAAGGTTAGGGTTCGGGTTAGGGTTAGGGTTAGGATTAGGGTTAGGTTTAGGTTTCGGGTTCGGGTTAGGGTTAAGCTTAGGGTTTTGTTTAGGATTAGGTTTAGGATTTTGTTAGGGTTAGGAGTAGGGTTATTCTTAGGGTTAGGGTTTGGGTTAGGGTTAGAGTTCGGTTTCGTTTTAGGTTTAGAGATAGGGTTACGGTTAGGGTTATGTTTAGGTTTAGGTTTCGGGTTCGTGTTCGAGTTAGGGGTAGGATTAGGTTTAGGGTTAGGGTTAGGGTTCGGGTTAGGATTAGGTTTAGGGTTTTGTTAGGGTTAGGAGTAGGGTTAGGCTTAGGGTTAGGGTTTGGGTTAGGGTTAGAGTTCGGGTTCGGTTTAGGTTTAGGGTTAGGGTTAGGGTTACGGTTCAGGTTAGGGTTCGGGTTAGCGTTCGGGTTATGTTTAAGGTTAGGGTTAGTTTTCGGGTTAGGGTTAGGATTAGGTTTAGTGTTTGTTTTCAGGTTAGGGTTAGGATTTGGGCTCGGATAAGGATTAGGGTTAGGGTTAGGGTTAGGGTTAGGGTTAGGGTTCGGGTTAGGGTTAGGATTAGTTTTAGGGTTTGTTTTTAGGTTAGGGTTATGATTTGGGCTCGGATAATGATTAGGGTTAGGGTTAGGGTTAGGGTAAGGGTTCGGGTTAGGGTTAGGTTTAGGGTTACTGTTAGGTTTCGGGTTCAGGTTCGGTTTCGGGTTCGGGTTAGGGTTAGGGTTAGGGTTCAGTTTAGGGTTAGGGTTAGGGTTAGGGTCAGGTTTAGGGTTCAGTTTCGGGGTAATTTTAGGATTAGGGTTATTGTTAGGGTTAGCGTTATGGTTGGGGTTGGAGTTCCGATTAGGGTTAAGATTCAGGTTTAGTTAGGTTTAGGGTTAGGCTTAGGTTTTGGGTTCAGGTTAGGGTTACGGTTAAGTTTCTGGTTAGGGTTAGGGTAGGGTTATTGTTAGGGATAGGGTTCGTGTTAGGGTTAGGGCTAGGGTTCGGATTACTATTAGGGTTATGGTTATGGTTAGGGTTAGGTTTCGGGATAGGGTTAAGTTTAGGGTTTGGTTATGTTTAGGGTTCGGGTTCGGGTTCGGTTTAGAGTTAGGTTTAGGTTTAGGGTTAGGGTTAGGGTTCAAACGGGATCGGGTAATGATTAGGGTTAGGGGTATGATTAGGTTTTGGCGTAGGTTTAAGTTTAAGGTTAGGGTTAGGGTTCGGGTTAGGTTTAGGGTTAGAGTTTGGTTTAGGGTTAGGGTTAGTTTTCGGGTTAGGGTTAGTGTTCGGGTTAGGTTTATGCTTAGGTTAGGGTTAGGTTGAGTGTTAGTGTTCGGTTTACGGGTAGGGTTAAGGTTCGGGTTCGGCTACGGTTCGGGTTAGGTTTAAAGTTAGGTTTAGGGTTAGGGTTAGGGTTAGGGTTTGGGTTCGGGTTTGGTTTATGGTTAACGTTAGGTTTAGGGTTAAGGTTCAGATTAAGGTTCGGGTTCAAGTTCGGGTTGGTTAGGGTTAGGTTTAGGGTTAGGGTTAGAGTTAGGATTCAGGATAAGGTTAGGGTTAGGGTTACAGTGACGGTTCGGTTTAGGGTTAGGGGTCAGGTTCGGGTTAGGGTTAGGGTTACGGGTAGGGTTCTGGTAAGGGTTAGGGTTAGGTTTGGAGTTAGGGTTCGCGTTCAGGTTAGGGTTAGGGTTATGTTTCGGGTTCGGGTTAGGGTTAGGGTTAGGTTTAGATTTATGGTTAGGGTTAAGGTTAGGGTTAGGGTTAGGGTTAGTGTTCGGGTAAGGTTCGGGTAAGGGTTAGGGTTATGGTTAGGGTTCAGGTTGGAGTTAGGGTTAGGGTTCGGATTAGGATTAGGGATCGGGTTAGGAATAGGGTTAGGATTCGAGTTAGGGTAAGGGTTCCTGTTAGGTTTAGGGTTAGGGTTAGGTTTAGCGTTAGTGTTTAGGTTAGGGTTAGGTTTAGGGTTATGTTTAGGCTTAGGGTTAGGGTTAGGATTTGGGTTACGCTTAGGGATCGTGTCAGGGTTAGGGTTAGGGTCCAGGTTCGGCTTAGGTTTCGGGTTCATGTTAGGGTTTGGTTTAGGGTTCGGGTTCGGTTTAGGGTTAGGGTTAGGGTTTGGGTTAGAGTTCGGGTTCCTGTTAGCGTTAGGGTTAAGGTTAGGGTTAGGCTTGGGGTTAGGGTTAGGGTTAGTGTA
>NW_027551918.1:300000-526528 GCF_045843805.1 Urocitellus parryii | reverse complement strand
ACATACATACACACTAGTGCACACACATATACATACCTATTTTCTCTTGTTTTGTAAGTGATAGTGGCATAATAATGAACATCTTAAACTGATAATCTAATTTTCTTATCTTTCTCTCACTTTTTCTCTATATAATTTTTTTTCTGTTTCCTTGGAAAATTTTAATGCTTTCCAGGTAAGATATTCTTTTTAAATTTTTCATTATTCTATTTTAAATTCTCAATAGTTCTTTGTTGTTAAACATTTTATATCTTCCTGTTTTCTTTATCTCATTTAGTAACTACTGCTCTAACTTTGAAAATAAACTTTAACAACTTTATTAAAAAATGTTCATTCTATTTCCGACTTTTTATCTGCTCCCTCTAAATCCATTTTTCTACCTATATGTTTTTTTATCTGTTTTTAACGTTGCAGCTTTCCTCACATATGTGATGATTATTAGGTTTTTAGTTGTAATAAAAATTGAGGCACTGTTATGGTTTGGATGTAAGTTGCCCCCAAAACTCATGTGTGAAACAATGAAGGATGGTTTAGAGGAGAAATAATTAAGTTATGATAGTCTTAACTCACTCAGTGAATTAATCCCCTGATGAGATCAACTGAGTGAAAACTGAGAGAATGAGAAGGGGGGGGAGAGAGAGAGAGAGAGAGAGAGAGAGAGAGAGAGAGAGAGAGAGAGAGAGAGAGAGATTGTTCGTAGTTGGATAATCCAAGTTGAATTTGGCACACATTTTGCTAAGGATGTCAGAAAATGATTTATATGAAAATGAAGCAATTCAAGCAGCTGCAAATAAAACCTGGTGTAATTTATATAAAAGGGAGACTTGAAGTCAGGTAACAGATCCTAAATGCCATAGAGGCAAGTACATAAGAAAAAAGTCACTTTAGTCACTGAGCATAATCCAAAAGAAAATTCAAATTACTATTTGCAAATTACTCTTTTTAGTGCTATCATTCATAAAAGAAAAAGATCAATCACCAAAGAAGAAAGTATTTGTGAGTGAAAATTCCCACTGTCATTATTCAAAAGTGTCCATAATTAAGATAAAAACAATTGAACTGCTTGGGCATGGTGGCACACTCCTGTAAACCCAGCAATTTGGAAGGCTGAGACAAGAGGATCTTGAGTTCAAACTCAGCCTGAGCAATTTTGCAAGGCTCTGAACAACTCAGTGAGACCCTGTCTCTAATAAAATATTAAAAAGAGCTGGGGATGTGGCTTGGTGGTTAAGCACCCCTGGTTTTATCCCTGGTGCTAACCCCAAAAAAATAAGCTAAGTTAATTAGATTAAAAATAAATATATACGTGAAGTATTCTAAACCCTTATGTAAATAATAACTTGCTAGTGATAAAGTATTCAAAAATCCCTTCATGTCACAGATATCTATAATTAAATCAAAAAATCTAAAAAGAAAGTCCTCCTTAAAATCATTGTCAATTTTAGAATATTCATGAAATCATTGAACTTTGATCAATGCATTCATTATTCATCTAGTTTCATATGTGTATGCATATGTATGTGTATGTTCATATGCACATATGTATTTAAATATGTGCACACTCAAACTTACCTTTGAACACATATTTGAATTTGAGGAGAAGAGGGAGAAAATTTAACAAGGGATATGGCATGCTAATTTGTTTGCCATTTAAAATTCTCATCTAGAAAATTTTAGAAGTTGATTCTTAGTAGGATTCTCATGGGTGTGCACAATTAACAGTTTATTTGGGTGGAAGACAACTTATAATAATTATTTATTAAACTATTTTTTATTCTTTTGATATGATAATGTACCTGTTCTCATTCCTCCCTCCAGGGCCATATAACTTTAAATCACAAGGAATACCAGAGTTATTCTTTCAGGTTCCTTACTGTAAAATTGCATGGTCATGCAATTGAAAAGTAATAGAATGAAAATCACAAATTTTCAATTATACTATATTTATTATTGATGACTTTGATGAAAATAATGGGAAAATATGGCATGTTGCCTTGAGAAAGGAGCAGGTTTCAGAATAGCCAGGTTCGAAACCAGTTTCACAGTTCCTAAACTAGATAAACTTGCTTCCTCTGCAAAAGAAATGCAAATGAAATTATCAACTGGCTTCATAAGGTTATAAAGAAGGAAAACACAAAGCACTTAATACAGTGCTTGGCACATAATAAGCTTCCAATAAATGTCAGCTGCAATAATAACAATATTCACAGTTGATATTCAGGGATTTCCACTGATCCAGGCACTACTATTGCAAGTACTGTGTTTTATCTCCAATTTGTACATTGTCTGCAAAGAACAACTTGATGATTTCCATTAATCACTGGCTACGCAAGTGGTTTGACCTCATAAGTCATATTGTTCTATCTCTATTTTCTTTCTTGTTCTTGCATCATAAATACTGCTGATTAGGAACATCAGAATTAGGGGAAGATGAATTCTCATGTATGATCAAGAGGCAACAACTCCTTACATTCCCACAGCCATTTAAGATACTTGGAAGAAGGAACAAAACCAGAAGAAGAAAATGTAGGATAATAAACCTGACCTATAGTCTAATAAAACACAGGTATTTTTTAAAAAATTAAAACTAGAAAATGGAGATAAAACTCCTTTTGGGTTGAAATTTTATCTTAATTTTATGCAAAAAAAGAAAATATTTTTTCCTTTTATCTGAAGCCTGGTATTTGAAAAAGTGAAGGATTAACAGTTTCAAAAGATATTATTAATTGAAGAAGAAGCAAAGTAATATGCAAAAAACATCTACAATTTTAATTCTATAGATATAAGCCCAGTCTTATATCTATAGAATTAAAATTAAGTATGGTGGTTCCTTCAGCTGGATGGTTGACCCCTTAGTTTATCCATTAGATTTCCATTATTTTGAGACTGTATTCATTCTCACCCATTATAAGAATTAAAATAGTTTCCCAAGATATACTGTCAGAACTTGCCTTCATGACCAAAAAATTCTGAAATTCAAAGAAAGCAACAAAATATTTTTCTGAGCAATATTCCTCTAATTAATGAATTACCTACCCTGAAAAATTAAAATGTATAATTTTAATTTACATCATTTAAAATATTAAAGACATTTAAGGGACAATCAAATTCCAAGTTACAGAAATTTCCTGTGTAGTTCTGTGTTAGCTGTTCATTACTGTAACTAAATAACTGCAAGGTGAACCGGGGGAGGAGAAGGAATTGACTGGAAGTTCACATGGAATGTATGTAACAACACACAGAGAAAAATATAAGGAGAAAGAAGTTTTGAGTTAAAAGATAATGATATGAACTGAATATATAACATAGAAATAGTAGACATTCCAGAAAGAGGAAAACAGACTAATGGAGGAGATGCATTAATTAAACAAAGGATAGAAAAAGATTTCCTGAAATAAAGAAATATTTGAATCTGCAGGTTGAAGGAGCTAATTACAATTTAGACAAGATAAATAAGAAAACTTGGATATAGTAGATGAAAGTTACTGAATTATAAAAGTAGACAGAAAAGTTGATAGAAACATTCAAGAAGAGACAAGTTGGTCACAAAACAAAACAGCAAAAATTAGATTTATATTATACTTTGCTACTCACAGGTATGCACGATGATATGTGTTCTAAGAATATATAGTCTAAGTAATAAATAAAAAAGTGAAATGGTGGTGTGTACTATGAAGGAAACTCTAATATTGGTACATAGCATGATATACTACCACATCCAAGAAAATCTGGGTGTTGGGTAAATTCAATGTGGTACTAAGATAAAAATAATCCCATTGTTGCATTTGTAGAGAGATGGGAAATAGTGATGGGCAAGACACAACTAACATAATCTTCTGGTCTCTTCTGGCTGAAGTTGTGGAATAGGGAGGAGATAGAGCAGGAGTGGTATAAGGATTTGAGAATCACTGCGTATTTCTGGGGAAATATTCTCTTGCTTTCAAAAAAAAAGAACAGTAGAAAATCTAGTAAGAGGGAAAAATAAAACTGCATAAACCAGTCATTAGAAAAACAAACAAAGATGTGATTTTTTTTCCTGTTAATATCTTGCACTGCCTTATTAGATTAAAATACAAAAAACACTTGTCTGTGTGTTTTTAAAAAATTGATCAAACAAACTTGAAAATATGTAAATGCAAACAAAAAGAAAACGGAAATTACAATGTTATTTTCAATAGAAACTTAATATGAGTGATTTACCTTTAAAAATACTGGATTTAGGGGTTGGGTTTGTAGCTCAGAGCATTTGCCTAGCCATGTGAGGTACTGGGCTCACTCCTCAGCACCATATAAAAATAAATAAGTAAAGGTTAAAAAATAATATATTGCATTCACCAAATAGCCTGCCACTTTTATGCCTGAATATTACCTAAATAAAATATACTAGGGAAAAATTCATTGGTAATTGAAAAGATCTAACATACTTAAAGTATAAAGAATAAGGGAAAATAAATAGATAATTTGACTTAATCTCTACATACAGAACATGTGTGTATATGTCCATGTGGATATCTGTGTGTTTTTTGCATTTTTGGGATGTTTTTACAAACCCATCATAGGGTTGGCCACAGAGAAAAATTTAAGAACTTTTTAAAAGATAGGGTTCACACAAAACAACATCTTTACTTGGAAATTTAACAGCAACAAGATTAAATTGCCCTTGGAGCAAAAGGAAATTACCAGCAGGAAAGTAATGAAGAGGCTGACACTCTCCACCCCCCCCCACAAACTCTGAGACTCAGTGAAAGCTGTACTGAGAGTAATACTGATGGTCTGAAATGTTTTCACTATTAAATAAGAAAGATGGCAAAATAGAACTTAGCACAAATAGAAGCAATTAGAGAGAGAACTACAGATTAACAAAATAAACACGATGGAAGAATTAGTAAGGTGAAACTTAAAATTAATGGAATAGAAATAAGACAACAGGAGAAAGGATGCAGGAGACCTAAGATTGGGTTTGTAAGATTAAGGACTTTGCAAGCCCCATTAATTGAAACAAAAGGAGGGGGAACTAAACAGATTTATTTTGAATAAGAACAGAGAAATAAGTACAAAGACAAAGCAGAAGTAAGAGAAAAATACTGTACTCATTGATGGCAACAGACCTAAAAGCTTACAGAAAATGGATGGTTTCTGATTCAGTTTCTGATATTAATCCAAAAAGAATTAGACTACTTGAGGAGCTTTGTTACTAGAGTGAGGACTGGGAAAGAGATTAAATATGTACCACTGAAAAAGTCATTAAGACCAGATGGGTTCACAGATGAGACTGATACAACCCTTAAAGGAGCTATAATCTCCATTTTATTTACAATGCATCAGATCCTGTGAAAAGATAGAAGCAGTCCAATTCATTGTATGACCTCTCCAATTTTTTTTAAATGTAAATGTTGAGACCCTTATCACTTTTTAACACAACAAATATAATTTTGAGTTATAATGTAAAATATGTAAAATACAGAAAAATGGATAGAAACAAAAAAAATGATTACCAAATGGACTTAATTTTGAAAATAAATTCACTATATTAGATGAATATAATGTACTTCCCTTTAGAATCAGAACATGTGTTTTTGTTCTTGTAGTTATTTAAATTTTGTATAAAGGAGGGTGGGTACAATATCTACCCATGGTGGTAGAGGAGGAATTTAAGTATAGAATAGGGAGAGAAGGTATGAGGGGGAGCCAACAAAATAAGCCCATAATCTTCACTAAAAATAAAATCAAAATAGCATGTACTAGATGACCATATTTGTGCTTACATGAAATTATTTGGAAATAGAAAATAATTGGAAGAAAAAATAACTTTACTACTGCTTAAAATAAATACAAATAAAGAGGTATTAACATGAAGTTGGTTCCACAATTAAAAAAAAGGTAATAAAAAAAGGCAAGGGATTCAGTTGTTACTGAGTCTGTCTGTAATTCCACTTTCATAAATATGTTCTGACATTTCACATGCTAGAGCAATTCCACTCAAACAGAGTGACCCCATTAGAGAATTACATACACACAAAAGTAGAAATAATTTGTATCAATTGCTGACAATTTTTTCCTCAAGCCTCTGGAGACAAATAATACAAATAATCTAATTGCAAACATTAAATATCATTATTTATAAATAAAGGAAATTAAGAGCTGGTATTTCAGAATTTTTAATTAATTCTCTAATTTTCAGAGTGATCTTTCATTGTTCAAATCTTATGCCACTTATTTTCTGATTAACATCACTTATCTAAAAATTTATTCATTAGGTTTTATTGTTAAACCATTCTACAAATTCTCTCCAAAAAGTTAACTAGAAATTTTACAATAATATCATGAGAATATTCAATTGGCTTTCTTGTTCCAAAGATGGGAAGTACATTTTTTATACTTATGAATATGTAACAATGTAATTATGTACTGTGTATTTATAGCAATATGGAATTGACACCACATTGTTACCTAATCTAAACATATTAATAAAAAATAAAATTTAGCTGGTTTTGATAAATTATTCATAATTTTGAGATACCCATTCAAAGAGAAGTTAAAAAAAGAATACTTGTGATTTTGAAATATATTTTCCCTGTACTTAAACATGAGCAATAAAAACATTTGGTAAGTTTGTTTTCATTCTGAGAATATTAATCATTTACACTTACACTAATGTAGGTGACTCTTCCAAGGTGTGCTTGATGTTTTATAAATTAATGAACACTTTTCCACATCCTGGATTAAACACACATGTAAAACACATGCAACACACATGCCCACTGTACCACAGTTTATGTATGTTCCATCTCTCAATATTTATTCTCACATCAACATGGATGCATCACATTCACATTTTTGTATAGTGGATACACAGCATTGAATTATGGAAGAGAGTTTATGTGTTTTCCAGAAACAAGGAGCTATGTTTTTATTTTAAGGAAAAACTGAAAGTTTGTTCCAGTGGCTTTGTATTTGATGACAGCAAGTTTGACTAAGTCCTTTGGATTTCAGGTCTCTTAGGTGAATGTATCAGGCATCCTGCCAAGCCCAACATTTTGTCAGATAAATGCTTCTTTTTACTGAACCCTGGACAGCAGAGGTCTTCAGATCAAATCCAGTTATGCAATTTTATTTCTTAATGTTTCACTCTAAGAATTATCTTTTGCCAATAAGCCTCAGATTAAATCTCTTTTTCTGTCCAAGTGTAAAGGAAAGGAAATTTGTGGCTCATCAGTATTTTGGAGATTATTTCTCTTCCCACTCTTGCTGGACTCAGTCTCAAGGTGTGGTGACAGGTACAACCCATTAAAAAGGGGTATAGTCACCTTGATACGGGTTCCTTAGCAGCAAAGCAAACATTCTGGAAGATTAGTCTTTCTTTGGGACAAAACCTTATGTATTTCAGAATAAATACATTTTCAAAAATACAGAGAAGTCAATCAACAGCTAAAATGGACTTTAAAAAAAGAAAAAAAAAACTCAGCAAAATCAAAATAAAAACCTGATTGAAAAATTCACAAAAAACCTAAAGAGTCACCACAACAAATATATATATATATATATATATATATATATATATACATACACACACACACACACACACACACACACACACACATATGGAAAAGATGCTCTACATCTACATGTCATTAGGAAAATGCAAATTAAAACAACAACAAGATACTACAACTAACTACTAGCCTGGCAGAAATCCTCACTAAAGACAACACCAAATGCTGGTGAGGAAGTGGGACCACTGAACTCTCATTCCAGTTGGGAATGAAAAATGGGACTGTCATTTGGAATACAGGTTAGCAGTTTCTTACAAAATTACACATACCCCTACCACACAATCCAGCATCACATTCCTTGGTGTTTCCTCAAATGAGTTGGAAACATATCTACACAAAAACCTGAGCCTGTATATTTATAGCAGCTTTATTCATTGTTACACAAACCTGGAAGCAAGCAAAACGACCTTCAATAGGTGAATAGGTAAATAAACTATGGTACCTCCAGACAATGGAATATTATTCAGCACTAAAGGAAATGAATTGTCAAACCATGAAGAGATAAGGAGGAATTTTAGATACAAATTACTAGGGGGAAAAAAGCCATTCTGAAATGGCAAAATACTGTGTGAGTCCAGGTATATTGGACATTCTGGGAAAAGTACAACTGTGGAAAGAGTAAGAAAGATCAGTGACTTCCGGAAAAATGGGAGGGAGGGATTAAAAGGTCAAGCAATTTTTGTAATAAAATTATTCTGGATGATACTCAAATGGTGGAGATAAGTCGTCTTAAGTTTGTTACAACCCACAGAATATACAACACTAATCTTCACACTGATTGTGGAATTTGGGTGAAAACAGCCTTCTCCGGTAAAATAAAAACACCACTGTCTAGAAGGATGTGAAAACTGGGGAGAGGGAGGCTGTTGAATTTTTCTATGACCAGAAAAGTACTTTTAAAAAAAAGTCTATTATGTGATTCTGAAACCTGTACAATCAGAAAAATGAGAAATTATAGCCCATTTGATTCAAATGTATGAATTGTCAAGATCATTGTACTGTCATGTGTAACTAAAAAAAATATCTATTAACAAATAATAGAAAACTGGGGATATAGCTCAGGGGTAGAGAATTTATCTAGCTAGCATGCATGAAGCCATGGGTTCAATCCTTGACATTACAGTAAACCAAACCAAACCAAACAAACAAAAACACTTGAAGAAACCTTTCAACTGATTTTTTTTTCAAAATATACATTTCAAAATATGATAATTCACAAAATAATCAGGACTATTGTGATTTGGGCACATAGTTGCACATAGCAAGTGTTATGTCATGAAAAGAATAACCAGCTAGTTTGAATCACCTGGAAACACTGATAATTTTTCTGAGACCCAAAAAGTATAATTTAATATATCACATTTTAATAAAAAGAACATAAATAAATTAACAAATTAGAGTTATTCTGATAAATGTGTCTGTCAATTCTTTCAAATACATGTTTTCTACCATTTTCTCCACCCTTTTTTCCTCAGACCACTTATTAGTTCTCCACAACAACTTACCACACTTTTGATTCAGATCAGCACTTTCCTGGAATTTTATTGGTAGATAACAAAAAAATCTATTCAATTCTAATATGTGCTGGAGAATACAAATATTTCAATCTCTTTCATATTAGTGTTCATGCTCATTAATTATGAGTTTAATTGACATTATAACTATGATTTCTTTATAGTTCATCATTTACTTTTATCTAACTCCTGGACTCTCTGCATTGAGCAGGTACTTAAATATTTTAAATAACAACTGAGGGCTGCATCTTCAGGAATCATTATATAATTCATAGTTTCTCTTTTTTGTATTCAGGATACAGTGACTCAAAATGTGCTCCATATGATTGTGGACTCCTTTATGGCCTTGACCAGTCACCTGGGCTGTGTGAATGAAAACCGTAAAACTCCTATGTCTGAATAGAGCATCTGTTTACTACTTAAAAGTGTGCAGAGAACATTCTTTGCAATGCCCAAAGGCTATTTCTTGACATCTGGCAGTGATCTCTCTATCCATGTTTGGAGGCCAGAAGGTGACAGATGAGAGAATGTTTGACAACAGTACACTACCACCACTTCAAATCTATGTGCATGATGATGAGGACATCAAGAACATCATAGAAATATAATAAACCTTTGCACCAAACACATTTCACAATGGTGTTTGAAACATGACAATTCTTAAAACTGCTTTGAAGAAAATAATTGTTTTTGAAATAGTAAGAAACATGAAAGTCTATTTATTATATACTAAAAGATCTTATACATATAACCTAACTGGGTTTTTCTCATTTTATCTATAACATAAGCAATGCACATAAAGATTGTTTAGAAATTCTAACATACTTTTAGGCACTCCACTAATTCAGAACTTCAAATAGAATCTGAGTTTCTCTGTAGTTTATTAAAAAGTGGATACTATTGTGTTTTAATCACAGGCTCTTGTTCTTGTATATAAATAAGATTGCATTGCATACTTAAATGTTCAATCTTACCCTGAACCACTGCATTTTCCCCTCTGCACAGAATAATTACTGCAAGGAAATGGAATGTTTCTGTTGCTCAAACATCATTTCCAGTAAGAAATATGTTAATGTCAGAAAATATTTTAAGGGACAATTAACATAAAACCCATTAGCTCTAACCCACTATCTCCCAAAGAGAAACTAATATGTGCTGTAAACAGTGTGCAAAAATGAAGGTATGGCTTTGTTGAGTCAGTGATTTCCATGTGCTGGGTTGACTTCTGGCTCCAACTCTTAACTCCACTCAGTCTCTGTCAGTGACCCTTGGCCATCTCCGACTACTCAAGCTGCAAACAGACTGAAACCAATTTGTTTTCCTTATGTTTTTAAAGCCACTAGCCTGGTATGCTAATTAGAAATAAATCGCTTGACCCATAAAAGAAACGGCAGGAAACCTGAAATGAAGGCATTATCCAACACTTCATGCTCCTTAGTGATGCCATTTTAAATATTTCAGACAGCCTATAAATAATTAAAACCTCACCACAGCAAATTATGTTCTATTATGCAAATAAATAGCCTCCTCCCTGGTTTCATTAAAGATTCTAAATGACAAGCTGAGCAGTTTAAACATAGCAAGGTATTGCAGTGAGGCGAGAAATCTTTCAATATATTTTTTTAATTGTTAGTGCCAAGTTTCATGTGGATTTTTACTCTCACACTTTAATTTGCATGAGCAAATAAACCTTTAATAAACCTTTTGTAAGTGGAGGAAATGCATCATTTAATTAAATTTGATTTGTTGTGAAACTATTGTGCCTCATGAATATTTAAGAACCACAAACTCTCCCTTTTACTGAAAAGAGTACAATATCAGGTGAAAGAGTGATTTTCAAGAAGTTATCTGACAGTATTGAGAAATTAAAATTAATTAAGAAATGTTTTAGATTAACTTTTCAACAAAATTGACAGACCTGCACACATATAATTATCAATACTATACTTACACACATACTCTCTCCTATGAAGTTCTATGCATAATTTTAAAATCTATTATATAAAAAAGTGGGTTTAATGTGTGAATCTTTCAAACTTCATTTGTCAAGAAGTCTATGTTCTATTTCTTGAAGGTGTTTGCTTCGTGCCAAATTAAAAGAACCCCAAAGTTTATATAGAAGTGTATGATTAATGTAAAATACTGCATGGGGGAAAAAATCTATCATTTCGTCTAAAAATGTGATATCAAAAAGTCACAGAATAGAGAAATAAGCTCCAAAGTACATAAATATCTTTGCTGATAAATGATTAAAACATCACATTCCTTTGAAGCCTAGTCTTACACTTTTACTTCAATTAAAACATTATAAACATCAAAAGAAACTTTTTTATAATTATTTTACTGATAATTGATTGTGGAAGGAACATCCATTCCTCTGTAACCTGCCAACAGAGCACTTCTTACACTCATAGTAAATGTGACTTTCTCTCACACTTAAAAGCTATTTTTTCCCTAAATACCCCCTACATAGTCTTTATTAACAATTAAAGAAGGCTATGTGGGCTAGAAGAATGTGTTGTATGTAGTATGAAATTATAAAATATAAGTGAAAAATAAACATATTTATCTTCCAAAATTATCAAAACAGTAATGAATGTATTTATAATAATTAGCATGGATATGAATAATACAAATGATATCTCTGTATAGAATACTTGGTGACATTTTTTAATTATATAAGTTGAAAGACATCTAGATTTTTAGAAAACAATGTGATATAATCATGATTTTTATAAATTCATTAAGGTTACTAGCATCAGTTTTACTCAATGTAATATAATGTTACTTTCTAAAGAAAAGAAATAGTACAATCATTATTTTACTGAACGTAACTCAAACTTTACCAATATCCTCAAACTATCAAAATTAGATTGACCTTATTCTACTTTGTTTTTGTTTCTCTGCTCTCTTTCCATCAAATGAGTGAATAAACAAATCAATAAATGATTACCATACAAACAATTGAAATCAAAACAAAAACTCACCCTTCACTCTGTTCTTCTTACATATTTTTCCCACTCCCCAGTAGAAAGTTCTATTCCCATACACACTTCTGAAAACAGGAATTTGCATGATTAATTTTCAGTTCCTAAATTTCTACTAACTACTCAATCTGCTTTAATCTAGCTTCCACCATTAATGCTGCCCTGGACAACACTTCATCAAATCATCTACTATTTTCTGAGACCAATGCACACTGCTGTACTTCAATTCCTGTGGGTTTTGATATTAACCATTCATAGTCCTGAGGAACTGTCTTCTAATTTCTCTACAGGATTCTCCTCCACATTTCTCTCCTATTTTCCTTTCTTTTTTTTTTAAAGAATCATTTCCTTTTTCTCGTTTTTATTTATATATGACAGCAGAATGCATTACAATTCTTATTACACATATAGAGCACAATTTTTCATGTCTCTGGTTGTATACAAAGTGTATTAACACCAATTTGTGTCTTCATACATGTACTTTGGATAATAATGGTCATCACATTCCACCATCATTAATTACCCCATGCCCTCTCCTTTTCCCTCCCTTCCCTCTACCCTATCTAGAGCTGGTCTATTCCTCCCATGCTCCCTCACCCGATCCAACTATGGATCAGCCTCCTTATATCAAAGAAAACATATGGCATTTGGTTTTTTGGGATTGGCTAAGTCTCCTATTTTCTAAATGTTCTTTCTCAGTCTCCTTCCTTCTAGGTCCAGAGGTCCCTTTCCAGATTCTACTCAGTCCTCTCTCTAACTCTATCCCAGAGAAAGAGAACTTTTGCCCTTGTCCTTGGTTTTAACAATCACATGCACCTGTAAGTTCCACATTTATTTCTTAGTCAGCTATTCTGTGAAATCTAAATATCCAGTTGCCTGTCACAGAATTATATCTGTATAGTCCATAAATCTCTAAAAAGCCTTAACTTTTCCCACCCCAAATATCCAAAGCATGTATCTTCCTTTTAATGTCTCAACAATTATCTGTTAGACTAGATTTTTTTTAAAAAAGTGAAAGAATAAATGAATTAACAGAATGGATCCAGACTCTATGATCACTCATCTACTATAATGACACAGTTGGTTTCTCCATCACTGCCCCATATTTGCTGTTGCAGACAGTGAGTGCTTATATCAAAAATCTTTCCAAACTATTGTTTCAGCCAGAATTTTCATTGTTTCCTTTTATGCCCAGGATAGCAGTTCACATTTCTTAGCATAGCAGACAGGGTTGTCATAATTAGACCTCACTGTTTCTGGTTGCAGTCTTCGTCTTTTTCCCACCCCACACCCCCATTTCCTCTGTTGTCTCACTGAGTTACCAATTATCCTCTAATTTTTGCTCAGGTGTGGCTTTCAACATGAAATGCTCCTTGAAATCCCAGGTACTGAATTAATCACTGCCTTCTCTGCAGGGCTTCTGTGCCTTCTCTTTAACCTCTGCTCACCAGCCCATCACACCTTACCATTTGTTTACACAAATTTTCTTTCAGCTAAACAGAGGGTTTCCTATTTTCCTTTTTATCTTCAGCACTTAGCCTGGTGTCTACCATGTGTATCACAAATTCATTATTAAATGATCTTAAATTAGAATGACCTGATTATCCATTGTTAGGGATTGAAAAGAAGCAGAACCATCAAATCCACAGAAGAACTGACAAGAAAAGAACATTGGCTTCAGAGAATGAGAAAAGAGTTCAAATCATGACTCTGTCCCTCTCTAGCCTTCAGCAAATCCTTTAATCTCAGTGAGGTATTGCTGACTTGCCTGTAAATTCAGAAAACCATATGTCCTTTATAAAAACATGGAAGTTAGGCATATAAAGTCTGTAGCATGAAGCTTGACATAAAATAGTCACCAGAGAAATAATCAGTTTCTGTTACTACTATTTTAGATGTTTTATAATGATCCTTTTCTAAATAATAATCTTTTCCTATTAGTTAAGTATGAAAAAAATGACAAAATATTATCTGATTTAGGAAAACATTATGTCAGTAAAGAATATTCTTGGAGAATTGCCTCATCAATCTGTAGAATATTTTAATATGTTTTTATGCTACAGTTTTGATCTGAGAAATGGCAAATGGTAAGAAATATGTGGTCACTGAGACACTGGTGAAGAAGCTAGAAAAACAGGGCTTTCAGGTAGAAAGATTAGGTGGTGGTGATCTTACTCAGAGATTGCCATAAAACCTTATACCAAAAAGATTGAAATGTTGTATGGAAATATAAATATAAATAATCATTGATAGCAATAATGCTGAACTACTCTCAGTTAATACTATTCCTCATAAATATTAATGTGTGCTCAAATATAAAGAATTCAAATTTGTTTTACTGAAAAATGCTAATTTTCAGAATCCATCTCCTGGACTAAGACTGAGACCCAGACTTAAGGAAAGGACTGCATTGACAGAAATCCATAAAATCATTTCATATGCTTGTCTAAGAGTAATACAACTTAATTTTCCAATTTACCCTTGATTACAGTTGAACATCAGTGCTTGAAATATTAGACATATCTTATAATGCATTTTGTTGATGTTGATTGTTTGTTTTCCTTTGTGGTTTGTGTTTTTATATTAAAAACATTACCATAATTTAAAATTGGCACTACTTATTGTATACCTTTGTACTCTCTAGGCAAATTATTTGGAGTAGTAGAGCTGCAATACATCAAAACCCTAAAATCTCAGTGGTTTAACACAATCAAAGTTGATTTCCTTCTTACTGCAATAGTTAATCACAGGTAATTCTGATGTTCATTTGCATACCATTCAGGGAAGCAGGTTCCTGCCACCCAACAGCTCCACATTCCTTGAGGGCTTGTGCAGTCAGTGAGTGGATGGAGAAAGAGCTTTATAAAAGATAGCAGCTCTCAAGGCTTTCAAAAGAAATCTTAGCCAGGGCAGTGGCAAATGCCTGTATTCACAGATATTCAGGAGGCAGGACAAAAGGATCACAAGATAGAGGCCAGCAAGACATTGTCTCCTCACCCACAAAAAAAAAAAATAATAATAATAAAATGGTTTTGGATGCATTCAGTGGTAGAAAGTCCTTGGGTTCAATCCTCAATACCACGAGGGCAGGGGTTTGCGTATCATTTGCATTGACATTGTATTGGCTACCTGCAACTACCTGGCCCGATTGAACTTGAAGTGCACTAGATATTGCTCTGTGTTGACTATGTCCCACGAAATCCATGTGTTGGAAACTTCATCTCCAAGCAAACATTCTGATACTAACAGTATTGACCTTCAAGAGGTAAGAAGAGCTCTGCCCTCTGTCCTCATGTCATTATCGCAAGAGCAAGTTTTTGTTTTTGTTCTTTTTTTTGTTTTATTTTTGTTTTTTTATAAAAGTAAGCTCAGCTCTCTCTTGTGCACTCCCCCTGCACCCTTTCACCATGTGATCTCTTCTGCCATGTTATGATACCAAAAGAAAGCCCTGGGAACATAAAGCCCCTCAATCTTGTACTTTCATCCTCTAGAAGTTTGAGTCAAATAAACCTATTTTTAAAAATAAATTACCTAGTCTGTGGTATTCTCTTAGGATAGCACAAAAGTATAGATAGAGATGTACCTTATGTAATAAAAAAATAAAACCCACATCAGTTGGTGAAAAAGTAGGAAAACTTTTCGATTATTACTTCAAATTTATTAGTGTGTGTTTGATTTCTAAATCCCTTCAACTTATACCTTAGTGTTTTGTCAATGAACCCTTTCTTAGTCTATTACTGTTTGTTCATTTCAGATAATAATCAGTAGCATTATAATCGTTTCTTACACCATTTTTATATCTGTGATTTTTATTTAAGCCTGAAAACATTCACTTGATGAAAGGAGTGTCTCTATTTTAAAAGTAAAGACAAAAATGAGAGTGCTACTGTCTGGGCATGTAGCTTAGTGGTAAATACCCTGGATTCAATCCCCAGCACTGAAAACAAAAAAACAAATACAAACAAAAGAAAAAAGAAGGAAGGAAGGAAGGAAGGAAGGAAGGAAGGAAGGAAGGAAGGGAAGGAAAGGATTCCAAAATAATGTAAGAAATTTTTATAAAGACTGAAAATCTATTCTCTAAGTAGTCTTTGTATTAGATTATTTTGTAATTGTAGATGGACAGAATGACTTTATTTGCCTTTATTTGTTTATATTTATATGGTACTGAGGATCAAACCCAGTGCCTCACACATGCTCGACAAGTGCTCTGTCATTGAACTAGAAACCCAACCCTAGATGCTAATTTATTTTTTAAAATCATGTGATAGTTGATCATTTTTTCCCAGTAATAATTTTTATACAAATGTAATCCTTATTTAACATCTCTGAAGGTTCAAATACATAAACTTAGCAATCTCTATTTCCTTTCAATTTTTGTCCTAATAGAATGTGAATGTTTTGCCTTATCTTTTCATTAATTGGAATCTTAGTAAATATGAAAAGCTTTATGCTTTATTTTCAAGTCTATGGATGACCTTGACAAGAAGCTCCAAAATTATGTGCTGAAAACCATTAGACAATTATACTTCTACAGAAAATCATTTTACATTTTGAAAGATAAAACTCCTGAGCTCTATTTCTGTAGTGATGCCAACTTTTGTAAATTGCATGAAATAGTTTCTATAGTTTTATTTAAAATATCATACTAAAACTAGATCATCGTTATTTCTAATTTCTTGGTGTTTAAATTAAGCATTTTAAGTTAAAATTGCCATGGCTTTGGGTAATTTCAAAATAGATTTTTTTTATATTTGATTATGCCTTTCAGCTGCCCACATTATTAAGGATGATATCAAATATTTCATATTAAAGTTGTGCAGATTTTTCCTTTATTCCAGGCCAAAGCCTGAAAATATGAACAGAAACTATCACTGATGTATTTGGCATTTAAATATTTAGCAAATTTTCCCTTCTTGAATCAAAATAATTACTAGAGAAATTGTAGTGCATATATTTTAAAGGAAATGTTTTAAACTGTGACTAAACCTGACACATTTAATTGAGCTACTTATTTTAAAGTCTTAGATTTTTGACATAAGAATATTGACTAATTTATAGCAGCTTAAGTATCTTTATATATTTATATAATTGTTCTCTGGAAAAATTAGCAGCCCGACTTCATGAGATGTATATAGCTGACAGGTTTTGTGTGCCAATTTGAACTTTTGCTCTCTCTTGTATTTCCTATCTTTATTTCTCCACTTGTTTTTATTTTTCATCTTATTTTATATATATATATATATATATATATATATATATATATATATATATATATATATATATAATAAAAGCTGCTACAAATTTTCTTTTCTTTATCAAAATTGCATACTTAAATATTCCAAGTTTCTTCCAGACAACTCACAATGATGGCTTATAATTAGTTATTAATATTTTCTGCATAGCTTGAATGACAATATTTTGCTAAAAGATGAATCATTCCTGGCAATAACTTAAAAGAATTTTGCAAACATCTGAGGCAATTTGGTGATCATTGGGAGTAAATATTTGTATGAAGGTGGACTGTGAAATTCTTGTTCTTCAGGTGCCATCAAATCATTCATAATGTGAAACCAAGAAATCCAGTTAAAATGCACTTCTATTTACTAAATTTTCATAAAAATTTTATTTTGGATAACTATGGATTCACATTCAGTTGTGCAAATTAATACAAAAACATTCTATCTACTGTTTTATCTGTTTTTTTCTCAATGGAAACAACTTGGAGAACTGTAGTACAATATCATAGATAAGATTTTGATACTAATAAACTGGAGTTACAGAATATTTCTGTTGCCTTGACGATTTATTGTAATTTTTTTTAGTTTCCTTATCAAATAACGGCAACTGGATAAATGAAAATTTATTGTCTCATAATTCTGGAGGCCAGAAATCTGAAATGAAAATATCAACAGTGCAGCACTCCTTCCAAAGACTGTAGGAGAGACTTTTCCTTTGCTCTTTTCAGCTTCTGGTGTCCTAAGTGTTCTTAAACGTGTGTCAGCATAATTTCAACCCTTGGCTATCTTCACTTGGCTTTCCCTACATGGCTGTGTCTTCTTCATGGCCTCTTCTGTGGACACTTATCATTGGATTTAGAGTCCACTCATATAACCTAAGATGATTTATTTTGAGATGAATAAATATTTGCAAAGTTTCTTTTTTTTTCAAATAAGGCCACATTCATAGGCTTCACTGTATAGGAGTTACATTATCTTCTTAGGTTGTAGGAGATGGGATGGCTGTTCAACTCATCCATGCTGCCTTTATACCCACACTCATTTCCTTCATCTCCCCACCCCTTCCCAAGACCTGGAGACCAATAACCTATTTTCCATTTTGTAACTTTGTCCTTTCAAGTATGTTACATAAATGGAATCAAACATTATGTAAATTCTTAGGTTTGAGGATTTTTACTGAGCATAATTGTTTGGAGATCCATAGAGCTTTATTATATGCATCAACAAATCATTCTTCTTTTTATCAGTAACTACTATTCCATGATGTGGATGGACCAACTTGTTTAACCATTTGTTCAATAATGTCTGAGTTGTTTCCAATTTATGAATATTATGAATAAACCTACTATAAACATTTTTGTATAGGTTTCTTTTGTGAATATAAGTTTTCTCTGGGAACTTACAAAAAATCCTCAGATTTTTTGTTTTGTTTATGTTTTGAAAAAACTTGGTCATTTTGTTTATGTTTTCCTTATCTTTCAGACATTTAACAATAAATATAAACCCAAAGGAATTTTTAAGGTTTAAGGATACACATTAAACTGTATGTTATAAAGCATCATTTTGTGCAAAATAAGTATAATTTTCCCTTAGCTTAAGTCATACCTTTGATTATCCATCACTCCATCTTCTTTTCCATGCACACATGCACTTCATTTATTATGGGTATATTAGCCATTACTTTCTTTTACATTCTCTTTGTAGTGTAGAAATATTCAAAATGTGTTTTGTTGAAGCCAAAGTAGTGATTCTGATTGTAGAACGTCCCTGACCCTGTACTCAGTTATGTGTTGTTTATTTCTCTTGCTGGAAGCAAAATTTTATTTAATACCTAAGAGAAAAGATCAGAAACTAATTCAGAGCTGTTATTGGCAAATGCAGAGCTTATACAAAGAGTTATCAGTAAGCCTTATTTAGGTGGTTGGGAGTAAAGATCAAAAAGTTAGGCCAATCCTCCAGTATTCCTTCTAATCAAAGGGGTTAGATTGTGCAGAATCCCAGTTTAGGATTGGTTCTTTGGAGTCTTGGTTTTTCTGGGATGGAAAGATTTCTATTTCCTGTTACTTGAAAAAAAAATTATCTCTTTCTCTTCTGCTGGGCCAGTTTCTCTCTCCCTCTACATTTCAGTCTCTTGCCTTATCTTTCTCCTTAGACATAGACCATTTTTATTATCTTTTGAAAATATATCCACTTTATTCAATCTCTCTGTTTTTATATGAAAAGAGAAAATGACCTGATACACAATGTGATACAATAATGGTTTGGTAATCTAATTTCCAATTATATATGATGAAAATTCAGTCTGAAATTCCTATTGAAGCATTTTTTTCTGAAACTGAAATAAATGCATCAGCATAAATTTTAGAGTATATGAGTATGTTTACTGTAAATAAATTTTTGATCAGATTCTTATCAAAAAACATGAAAATTATTCCTTTATATATTGGGTGCCATAATTGTTCTGGGTTTTAGAAGCAAGTTTTTGTGTGTATGCTTCAAGATTTTTAAGAAAATAGTGTAAGAACATAAGATTAATTTTCAGCCAACAGAGTTTTGATACTCAAGTAGTCTCATGTGCTTTGTACTCAGAGTAATTATGGTACAACAATTATACTTTTTGGAAGACATTTCCCAGGGAAAAATTATGAGTCTTAAAAATGGCAGATGGTTCAGTTTTCAATAAATATAACCTAGAATTTGAACTTATCTCATGGACACAAACTGATAATATTAACAGAATTATTTCAAAAGATGAACACATAGTTGGCTTTAATGCAAAATTTTGAGAGTGGGGATATAATTTATATCACTTAAACAAATATACAAAAATTAACATAAAAGTTGTGAATAAAGAAAGGAAGTTTTCAACCTAACTTAAAAGAAATTAAAAATAAAATCCAAATAAATTCTATTTTTCAGCCATCAGATTTTCACTGTCCATATTTTTAAAAAAGATCTTTAGAAAGACACAAACAATGCAAAGATTGGATGAAATGACACTCAAAATTTTTTCTCTGATGTAGTTTCTCAGTACAGACCAAATACCTTCAAATATACAGTGCATACAATGATGAAGTAATACATGCTAAGAATATATAAAATCTGAGAAGGTTTTATTGCCAGAGAAGTTTTATATCAATTACTCTTTATATCTGGAGAATGGGAGTTTCTATACATGTCTGTGACAAATTGTTCAAAAGCAGGTAAATTAAACACAGAAAATGGCATGATGAACTATTATTTGGTCATTAAAAAAATAATCTTCATAAAGCATTAAATAAAAAACCAGAGCTCTTTTAATGTGAATAAATGATAAAAATTGCTTTTCTTGGACAGATGAGGTGATATTTTCTTTTTTTTTTTTTTTTTTTTGCTTTCTCTGCCCCTTCCTATCAAATTGAAATTTACTAGAATGCAAGGATCTTATATTTATAATATACACTAATCTCGAGAATAAAACAAATGATCCAGATTTGTATGGATCTAAATTCTTATAACAAAAGAAAAAAATGAAAGTTGAATTTATATCTTAATCTGAAGTATGTCTATGTAGCATAAAAGGGCTTATCTGGAAGAGAGTGGGAGGGAAGCAAGTGCCCAGAAGTTGTAGCTGGATTTGAACTTGACTTGGAAGTCAAGTTAGAAGTGGAGACAATCCATAGAAAAAGAATTCTAAATGAGTAATAGCGTTTTTGTGTGATGTAGACAGGGTTTTCTGAGCAGACCCGAACTTGACCTGCCTTGAAGAATTCCTGTTGAGGAGGTTTGATCTCTTCCTTGCAGGGATCCCAGGCTCCTGGCAGTGCTCTTGCAGCAATCTATGGGGAGAGCTGCTGGAAGCCAAGCGAGGAGCATAAAGCTAACAACACTTTGCCTAGCAAAGGATAACTCAATCAAAGAGAAGGAGAATGGGGGATTTTTTTCCCAATGCATTTTAGCTGACAGGGCAGGCTCAGAGAACAAAGAAACATGTGGAGAAACAAATTGAGAGCTGCAAGGAAACCTCCTTGAAAAGCTATAAAAAATAAATTTCTAATAATTTTAATGTTAAATTTTGGAAGACAAAGAAGATAACGGATATGAAAACATATTTGTTTAGAAAATAATATATATTTATTAGAACACAGATTTCTATTTAAAATAGTGTAGAGTGTGGGTTCTTTAGGGGAGCCTGAAAACTTTACTATAAGTGTTTTATTTACAACATCATTTATCTCTGCTTACAGTTATTGTTCTCTACATTTACCTTCAGCAGGCAAAAAAGAATTTTAATATTTGCCTAAATCTTCCATGTTGGGCCCACCTCACAGACACATGTGAATATTTATTTACTTTCACTTTGCATGATGGAAGAAGACAGAATTTAGATATCATTTTTCTTATTGGCCATGTTAAGTAATCAAAATTTCCAGAGGTTAAGAACAAAACCTCTGTTATGGTCTAGATATGAGTGCCCCCCACCCCAGAGCTCCTGTGCTAAGGCAGAAATATTCAAAGGTAAAATGATCTGCTTGTGAGAGCTGTAACCTAACCAGTCCATACTAGTTGGATGGACTAATTGGGTGGTAATTCTAGTCAGCTGGACCATGGCTGGAGGCGGTGGGTCACTGGGGGCATGCCCTGGAAGGGTTGATCTTCCCTGCCACTGTGCCTGTTCCTACCTGCAGGTAAGAGGAACAGTGATCCTCCCCTCACTGCCCTTCTGCCATAATGTTCTGCCTCACCTTGGACCCAGAGCAAAGAATTTGACCAACCATGAACTAAAGCTTTGAAACTGTGAGCCAAATATACTTTCCTTCCTCTAAGTTGTTTTTGTCAGGTATGTGTGTCACAGCATGGCAGAGCTGACTACCAAAGATATGGTTTAATTTATTTTTTTACTTTGTATGCCTGAAGAAAGTAGGATTTAGGTATTAGTATTATTATTATTATTATTATTATTATTATCTATGTTAAGAAACCAAAATTTAAGGACAAGCCAATTGCATGTTTTAAGGTATTTTCTAATCATTAAAGGTAGTCCATCGTAAAGCACATATCATCAAAGTTTATATAAAATTACTTTAATATAATTGTTAAGTTACAAAAAGTTACTGAAAAATACATCCAGTGAAATAGTAAACATTAGAAGTACCAAGAGGTAGTCTTATAATGGCATAATATATATCACATAATGATGCAATATTCATTACAATGACAGCATGAAACAAATAGAAAGCGGCTTCTATTTTCAAAACACCTGCAACAAAGTTTTCTGGTTATTCCTCCTATGGTTCCGAAGACAGACCATCTGCTGAGAGTTGATCCTTCTCAGGGAAGTAGGCAAAGAGAGCCTCAACACTCACTTTTGCCAACATCTTATTCATTCATTTCCAGTAAGATTATGATAAAGATCTTTTCTAATATAGAGCCTGGTTTCTGCAGGAAGGATTGATATCTCTCCCTTCACCCCACTGAAATCTTCAAACCAGAATACTTCCCAGAAAATAGGTCTTTTTCTCAGAAATTCTAGTTTAAATGCTGGTCTGCAAGGCCCTAAGGGCTAAACAGCCCATCTCTTTGTTTCTCTGCAGTCAATATCCGAAGAGTGAAACAGGCTCCCGTTTCATAAGGATTTTTGGGTAGGTGGCTTTATGGTGGCAGCAGCTTTCTGTCCAGTCTAGTGTTGCCAAATCAAATAGAAAACACCCAGATAAATTTGAATTACTTTTCCTTTTTTTTTCTTTATTCTTTTTTTGTGGTGTGATTCTGGGGATTGAACCCAGGGCCTTGTGCGTGTGAAAGAAGCACTCTACCAACTGACATATATCCCCAGCCCATAAATTTGAATATCTGGCAATAAAAATGTTAATTTGTCTCAAACATAATATATTTATACAGTAAAGTTATGTATTATTTATTTGCAATTCAAATATATGTCCAGTATTTTTATTTGGTCAATCTGATACCCATACCTTAAAATCAGATCTAGGATCAGGGCAGGGAAGAGAAATGTGACTAAATTGATATTCATAACATAAAAAATGACCTATATTGAGGGGACAACAAATATAAACCTATATTTTAAACACCATCCAACTTTGTTTATTAATCACATTTATTTACAACCAAGAGGATGGGAAGACATGATGTATATTAATTGCTTAATATTCAGAATCTAAATATATTATCCCAACCACCTTATAGGGTAACCATCCATTTAACAACATGCTAAAGATGAGTATACAGAAGTGTGGGTATTTTATCTTTTCATAGGACAGAGAGTGATTAGTGGCAAAACTAATTACACATTAATTTTATGTTATTTCTTTATTATAAAGTCATCAGTAAACTTCATTGTAATTGCATAGAGGGAAAAAGGCAAATTTTCATTTTAAAATAGTCAAGTCAAAAGAAAATATAGCAGATTTTTAAGAAAGGGTTTTTAAATACACAAAGAAAAGCTACAAATACAATAACATCCAAATTATTCTTTAGGTTTTTTGTCATTTTTATTTGACTGTACAGAGAACACCAATGTGAAGGATATTTTAAGAAAATGTCCACTTCATAGGATGCAATCCCTTATATAAATTGATCCTACAGTGAAATTTTAACCCTATTTCAAACCTCACAATCATGTCTGTAATAACAGACCCAATTGTCCTAACCATAGGTTGGAGAAAAAAAACTTGGGCTTCTATTGAAAAAGCAATTTGTTCAAAACACATCTTCAAAATCAACAAAAGAGAATTAGATTTTCATTATGCATCAGTTCTTTTTAAAGTTTCTGATTAGCATTCACCAGAGTGTCATTCTTAGGCACATCAAGTTCATCACATCATGAGCAGTTTATATTTTTATTGCCTTTTATTGCTTTTCAAAAGAAAAGTTAGTTACACAGGTAAAGAAGAATATGAAATAACTACAAAAAGTGTATGATTTTAAAATCAAATAGGTACTTGAACATGTCAAATATATCTGAAAGTTAAAAATATCAAAATGATAATAATCACATAGATGATTAATTGTATCTTTGCTATTATAAGTTCATTTATGTACTTAAGAAGTAAAGATTAGATTTTTTCCTTCTTTTCCTTTTTTGATATGTAAGTTGATAGATTTTTCTTTCATAAAATACCTATATATAAATTGTCATTTCTGAAATGTCATTGAAATACATAAACTATTTTATCAATTACAGCATTTAATATTATAAAAATACCAGCAAAATTTATTTTAGAACAAATATAGGATATCTATAAAATTAAGAAATGTGATATGTAATAGCTCTATAAAATCTTTCATTACTATTTCATTATGCAAATGTAAAAGGATCAATATCAGATAATATCTATTATTGACATGATAAGAAGAGATATCAACTTATTATCATTATAATTTATCTTTACCATGTAATTAGTTTCCTCAAAATAGTACATAAATACTAATCTACCAGTGATTTTTTATTTGTCTGTTTGCTTTTTTTTTTTTTTTTTTTTTGGTAAAAAGGATTGAACCTCGAATCCAAGGGTGCTTAACCACATCCCCAGTCCTTTTATAAAATTTAAAATATAGTCTCACAAAGTTGCTTAGGGCCTTGCTAAATTGCTAGGGTTGGCTTTGAACTTGTGATTCTCAAGCCTCAGACTCCCAAGCCATTAAGTTTACTTAAACTACCAATGTTTGAAGAATCATTGTAGATTTGGGAAAAAAAGTATTCAAAGACAAAATATGAAATTCAATTTTTTTAAAGAATTAAAATAAATTATAAAGCTCATTTACTATTTCCAACTTCATTTGGCTGACTTCTTCATTTTAGGACTACAAAGCATGCATATTTTTGTATATGTAGTAGTAATGTAATCCATAACTGTCACATTTTCATTTGGCTAATTGAAAAAAAAATGTATTTCAAACTTATTTTTGTTGAAGTAGTCTAAAATATTCAAACTCATCACTGAAATATATATATGATTCAAACTATTTCATCAATTATAGAGTTTTAACATTTCATATATCACATGAATCCGGGGTATGGTCTATTCTAATATATTTCCCTCTCATTAATAGAAAGTAACTTGCCTTCATTCCATTGCTTACCTTGCTATCCACACAAAAATAATATCTTGAACTACTACAGTTCCCCATATAATAATATAATTAACATAAAATTCTTCTGCTGAATTTTGTCTTAATTCTGAAATATGCATATAATCAGGTATAATCTAAGAATATCTCATATATTTTATATATTGTCAAATTAAATCTTATTTTTCTTTCATATACAAATGATATATTAAATATATCATGTTTCCTGATAAATGGTAATAGTTTTTTTAAATCAGAAATAATGATTAAGGAATTAACTTTAAAGACTGATTTTAAAATGTATATTATTAATTAAATTGTGACATTAACATTCTTAAAAACCATGATATTTTCTAGAATAATGATATTTCCATTGGAGTTTTAATTTGGCCAATAATCCAGGGGCTACTCAAAGAAATACAGCATTTTGAAAAAAAAGAATGCTTTATATTAGACTAAATTACTAATATTTAATTTCATTTCCTAAACTGTAATCTATTTGTACAGATAAATCTTTCTCTTACCAATATATTTTGGCATTGGATTCATCAGAGCATACACTGAAAATTCCATTCTTTTTAAAATGTTAAAGTACTGTATTTTAATAAATACCATTATTTCTGTAAACTACTTTTAATCATTCTTTCAATTTAGCAAGTGTAAATCATCATATAAAGATTAATATAACTTAAAATATTTAATGAAGTTTTAGAAAAATTCTGGTTTTGATTCTAATAAAATATATTGCAGAAGTATCAAATATAAAGCAAAATTCTTATTTTATTGATTTTCTTTAAGTACTTCATAAGTTTTTTAAAAAAACCTTAAGTTATAACTCTCAGTTGAAATCTTCAATTTCATGCATAAATTAATATCTATTAAAAGCTTAATTTTTCAAAATGTCAATATTAATTCTGGATATTTTTCTTTATAAGAATTAGTGATACATAATAAATCTTTGTTAATATGTTTATATTTATCTATGCATACTGAAACTTTGCTAATTAGAATGGATAAAAATTGGGCTGGGGATGTGGCTCAAGTGGTAGCGCGCTCGCCTGGCATGCATGCAGCCCGGGTTCGATCCTCAGCACCACATACCAACAAAGATGTTGTGTCCGCTGAGAACTAAAAAAAAAAAAAAATAAATATTAAAAATTCTCTCTCTCTCTCTCTCTCTCTCTCTCTCTCTCCTCTCTCACTCTCTCTTTAAAAAAAAAAAGAATGGATAAAAATTTAATATAAACCAAGTCGTTCCAAGGGCATTTGGTTTTTAAAGTATTTAAATTGTTTATTATAAAAAGCTCTATATTGTAAAAGGATGATTAATGTTATGAACAAAAGTAGGTAGAAATCTTTAATAGTAAAATATTGAAAATTATTAAAGGGAAGGGAGTCAAGATCAGAAAAACATTCATGAGAATTTAGAAAAATAAAGAGCATGCAAACTATATAAAAATACAAACATGATAATGGTGCAGTTTGAACTGTGGCCAAAGATTCCGCAACCAGTATGACCTGAATAAATGTGAAATTAAGATTTTCCTCACACCTTGGGCAGTCTCATTTGACATATTATAAATGGGTAGTCCAGATGGTGTTTGGGCAAACAATCAGCTTTGATTGCAAACCTGTCCTCTCTAACACATACACATACAACATGAGGCTGCTGACTACAGACTCTGACTGAATAATAATAGGAAAAAACCTAAAATCAACTACACTTGTATAAGTTAGTTGATTATATATTATTCAATATAAAGTATGTTATAGGTAGCAAACTAAAATGTTGCAGACAATCCCCAATATTTTCTAATTAAAGATTCATGCTATCAAAACACACACAGTTACTTAAGGATCTCTTTGAATGGCACACATATATGATTTTAATTTTTATATTAATTGTCAAATTTTGCAAAGATTAGTCACCATATGACTTGTTGGAATAATTTAAGAAAGTTTAAAGAGATTCATAAATAATCGATTATAAATATATTACAGAAAATGTGTTTCATTCTATGTTAACAAAATGGAACACAGCAAGCACTAGAGTCAGAATGTGAGTCCAAACCTGAATCAGCAAGTAGCCTCTTTATCCTGATCACAATTAGTTTACTTTATAGTGGCCACATTTTCTCTTCTGTAAAGTGGTTATCATTAATGTTTCATAATGATTGAACTCATCTTCTTTGTGTATTGCAAAGATCCAATGAGTTGATACATATGAAATGTTAATGACAGGAAGTCCTCAAGTGTTAAGCATCATATTCCCCCATAGACAACTCTCCTCATTGGGCAGGTAGGAGTGAATTGTATTTGCAATCAAAAATATTTAGTGAAACAAATTGATTCTAATAGTAGTAAAAATTGCCATTTGCCAATGTATATGAATATATATATATATATATATATATATATATATATATATATATATATATTTCATGTGCTCTGAGATAAATAATGAGAAACAAGAGCATTTCAAAATAATTAAAATTACTTTTTGAAAGTGTGTCAAAAAGTAATTTTAATTATTTTGAAATACTCTTCCAAAATATAGTATTACTTATCTCAGTGTTTTTTTCTCTTGGAAAAAAGTTATTTCTCTAAATGGAATGAAAACTTTCTATGAGCAACTCACTATTGATTAAATTATTAATTAATTCAGTGATGAAGGTACACTGAAAAACTTTAAGCCACATCCATGGTGTTGAAATGTGTGAGTTCAGTAAGTAATATGACTGAATTTTTTTCTTTGATCCTGTTTGTATACCATATATGATGGTTACAATTAAAACATTACAGATGCACATTTATGTTTCTACTTTTGTATTGTTGTTGTATGTATTAGGTTGTTTTGTTTTAACTTTATAATATAATGTACAATTTTAAGGTTTGGTTGTTGTTTTACTGATATGTAAAATGTATCATTAATCTTTAATGTTCAGTGCCTAACACATTACCTGGCACAAGTTGGGAAGAGTATAATTTTGTTGAGTGAATGTGCAAATCAAACAAATTATCAGTTAAATCCTAAATTACTTAATGTTTATTTAATGTATGTTCACTATTCATGTAAAAATTATATAATTTATTTAAAATTAACCAACAAAATAGTGGTTCATTTTCCTCAGAATCTAAATAACTCTTCTTTTTTCTTAGGCAATGAGAACTAATTTCTGGTTTTCTTAATTGTCTGAATTACTATGCTATAGTCTGGCCATGAATTTCTGTCCTCCAATCTACTGAGGTTTGAAGTTTGTTTTACCTGCTCTCATCCAAGTTGTGACTAGCCTGACCATGCTTAGCTTCTGAGATGAGGTGCATTCAGGGAAGTATGGTAATAGACTGTTTACTTCCTTACACATGATCCCTGCCTAGCTTCTTCCCCACCTCTAGGCAATCCTCTCTTATTGAATATAGGTTCAAGTTCAAGAAAATAGAATTTGATATCCTTTATTTAGACAATTCCTTTACGCTAGTATTACTTAGGAAGCCAAAAACGGGTAGAAGAACCTCCTGGAGGTTTTGAAGGAGATGTAGGAGCAGAGTCCATGGAAGTCCTTCAGAGCACAAGACTAATTTCCCTTTAATGGGCTCTGCCCATGAATCAAGAACACAGGATCCCTTGACAAAGACTCATAAAAATTATCTTCTTTGTGAATCTTACATGTAGACAATGGCTTTCAAATGTAAAAACCAAGAATATGTCACCAGTCTTCTTTGATTCCATGATAAGTATCTTTCTCAGGCAACAAGTTTCTCTTTTTCAGTGGAAGAAGATTTATAACAAAGTGAGATAGGAACATAGGATTTGTGTGTGTGGGGGTAGCATATCAATTAATATTTAGCAATATCATTCCAATGCAAAGGGTTAAGTGCCACTTTTAATGAGTCTTACAACATCTAAAATTTAAAAAAAAATCATTTGGCCCACACTTATTAGACACAATTATTTGTTTGATTTCTGGTATCAACTTTTAGTTTTTATATACAGCTATATATTGTTTTCATCTATTTTGTATTTTCAGCTTTAGGAACTACTTGGCATTTATCTGTGCTAAGAAGATTGTATTGGCTTCTATAGGATTCTTTCCTATTTCGATCCTTCAAATCATAGCCTTAAGTTGGAAGATATTGAATTTGCTTCCTAAGAACTCAGTTCTAAATGTAACAACTATATTTTGCAAGGTATTTCACAGGACTCCAGACAAATACTATAGATTTTTGTTCTTTAACTATTTTTCTATACCTCTCTCCTCTTCTTTTAGGATGGGTGAATTATAATTAGTGATTGTAAAACACTGTCCTAATTTCATGTATTTTAACCTCTAAATGCTGGCAACAAACTTTAGTGATGTAAACTAGGACTATTAAGTAATGACTAATTCAAATATATACTTTTACATCTGTTTCATAAAATTGGAATTTTACTATATAAACAAGTTGTTATACAGCTCTCTGAAAAACAAACACATTATACTGTCAGCATTTTAGGATGATCTGCAATGATCTTATTTTTTTAAAATATAAATTGTGAGATTGTATAAAATTATGGAGTATTGATAAAGAATAATACAATATCACTTATTGGTTAACATTTAGGCCCTTATGGGTGTTAGCCAATTATAAATCATGTTGTGATTAACATGTCTTTACATATCATTGTCTACAGTTTATTTTATTTTATTTTCATATGTTCTTATAAATTAGTGAGAGTAAAAATTTTGAAGCTCAAAATATATTGCTGGCATTAAATAATATTCTATAAAATATTTTATTTAAATTATATTAAATACTTTGACATCAACACAAAAGAAATGAAGTAGATAGAATAAAAAACATAATAATAATAAATTTCAGACTTCTCTCACCCTTTATTAATCAAATGGTCCTAGACCAAGAGAGATAATTTGTTAAACCTATTAAATAAAAAAATATGTGGAGAATTTGTACCCAGGAAAGGAGTGAATTATACAACTATTCTGAGTATGAAGATTCCATTAGTTATTAATAATGTTTAATATATTCAAATTAGGATTTTAAAAGAGATGAGTAATTAGAGAATGCCATATTTTATTTATAAAATAAACTTGAACAAGGTTTTCCTTTTTCTTGTTTTTATTTCCAAAATTTATGATCTTTATCATATACCTAAGTGGAAGCTGTGAATTGTTTCATAACATAGGGCATTCCAAAGCTTTGTATGTGATGTTTATTAAATGAAGATTCCAGAATGTGAAGAATGGCAAGGTACTTCCATGGTAGTTAATGGGACAGTGCACCATCTGGTGTTGATACTATAGAAATGCAGACACATAATCCAGAGGCCAAGTAAGCATAAGAATATTGTGTTAGATGTATTGCATCTGCCTAATTTATTCATCCACCCCACAACACACACATGTCTTACTTATCTAGGAAGATGACTGAAATAAGACATGAGTGCTATGTTTCTTTAATTTTGGCTATCCAATGCTTTATTAAAAAATTGGGAAATTCAATTAGGTTGCCCAATCCACAAGTTACCAAGATCAATTTTAAAGGACCTAAAATATGTTTGTACAAAAGTCTCCTATAGCCCCCAATTTACAAACTTATAGGTTAAGTATATCCACAGGTATTTGTTTGCACATCAAGGTAGAGTGTTGTAATCAATGGAGCCACAGTGCTAGCAAACTCTAACTGGACTGTCTATTTTAGAATCTTATTTCAATTTTAAAGATTTCCTCATCTTAACAAGCAGTCATCATTACTCCTTCCCTGAGTCTAATAGAGGTTATGAAAAAGCATACAGATGATTCTTATCCAGGTATGGCTATTTCTCATTGAGCACTTGGAATACATTGGGAGGAGAAGAGAGGTATGTGGGTGAAAGGGGAAACTGTTCATCTTTTTTAGCAGTCAACCTGCAGTCCAAGGTAGTGAGGACAAGTAGGGACTTGTATTCAATGGACATTTGGATGTGTATACAGAAGTGGATGATGTGTATCAAGTGCTTTTTTCTCTACTTTGGTTGTCAATACCTGGGGACATTGGGCTTTAGTTAGAAATATCAGTTACATTTTCTCATGAACTAAGAACAGCTCAGTCCCTGTAGACACCTGCCTTATACTCCTAGATTTCCAATATAGTGAAAATCTGTGAAGATAAAAATGGGTGCTGTTGTCTGTGATATTTCTTCTTCTAAAAGTGTGGGAAGTGATGCTGTAAAATAACTAAATCTTTAACATTGGTTTGATCTGCCATTAACAAAGCCCCCATTTTATTATATTTGTAGGCTCAGATACATATTTGTACCTAATAAATATAAATATAAATGCATCATGTTTAAGGATATGTTACTGGGATCAAGATTTCCTGAATTCAAATCCCAGGCCCACCTCTTACTAGTTGTGTGAATTTGAAATTATTTAACCTCTTGGTTCCTTATTTCCTCAAACATATTACATGGGATGATAGGACCCATCTCATGTGGTCTAAGGAATAAAGGAGTTAAAACATATAAATTCCTGAATAAGCCTGGTGCATGCTAAATTCTAAACAATATATTTAACATATATATCATTTCAATAGAAAGTAATATAGGCTAGCTGTGTATTCTTAGGTACTGTAGGGATTGTTCATTCCTATAAATTAGGAAATGTTCATTTAAATGTATTTCTAAATCTTATTTTATCTAAGCACAAGCTTTCTGGATTTCTCAGAATTACCAGATATGGGTGACCATCCTTAAGCTGGATTTTTACTAAAACATCACTTAGAGAAATAAGTTCCTGTGCAGATATTAACATGTTCCAAACTCAATGCTTTAAATAAATATGCATATCTATACTAATATTCATTATTTCATTATATCTAAGTTATTTTTCAAATTGTGAAACATTATCAACATTGTGCATCAGCTTCTTTAGAATCACTTTGTTAAGAAAAATTTTAATGTTCTATTAAAAAAACCCTCAGAGTACAGTTTAAAGGACAGTAATATTACCTCTCCTACTAATTCTGTGTATTTCCCACTTTGGGATAATTTTCTTTCTGTAAATTAACTCACACTACATCTTTTCTTTCTTTCTGTTTTTTTTTGTCTGTTTGTTTTGTTTGTTTGTTTACAAATTTGTTTTAAATTTTTCATAGAATTAGACTATAAGCCATTGATTTGAGTATGAACAATTACTTCTATGTGAGATATATTTCTCAACCCATAAGATTCTATCTGTGATTTCTAGCAATTGTAGTAAGAGCTGTCCAAAAAGAGGCTTATTGCAGATATCAAACAGATGGTGAAAAGAAATGATGCATGTCACACTGCCGATTATTGAGGGACAGTATACATTGAGACAGAATCTATTATTTGTGCCTAATCCTAAGTATGTATGTACTTTCTCTCTTACACACACTTAAGTGTTGTTATATAAGCATAATATGTGTGCACATATTTTAAATTGTAGAGACATATTCTGACTGGATATTATTTTGATTTACACCCTAATGTTGAGACATCATTTGAATGCCCAAAACATGGAAACTAATGACACCAGTCATTCTCCAGTGAGTGAAGTGACTGGATACTCAGGAGGAACAAGAAAGGCACAGCTACTCACAAATTTAAGAAAGAGGGAAGCAAGGCCCATGATATAGGCTCTTGTGCTTGAGAAGGTTCACATGTGGCCTAGGATCTGCATGGTTTGAATTTTCTGTCTGCACTATTGTGTGGGCAATGGCCCAGATATTGTGCAAAGGGAAAAGGGAGGAATGGGGACTGAAAACTGTCAATGATGATACATCAAAAGTGGAATCTTCCTTTGTATTGCACATAATTTCTCTGAAGTAACAAAAAGCTACAGGAAAATAAAGTTACATAGTAAAGTTGTTACAAAAAATAATAGTCTATTATTGTAATGGTTTAGATGTGAAGTGTATCCCAAAAGCTCATGTGTGAGACAATTCAAGAAGGTTAGAGGAGAAATGAATGGATTTTGAAAGTTTCAACCCAATCAGTGAATTAACTCTGTGATAGGATTAACTAAATTGAAACTGAAGTCAAATAGGGTGTGGCTGGAGGATATGGGTCACCGGGGACATGCCTTTTGGGTATATATTTTGAATCTGGCAAGTGGAGTCTCTCTCTCTCTCTGTCTCTCCCTCCTTCCTGATAATCATGTGAACCACTTTTCTTCACCACACTCTTTTGCCATGATGTTCTACCTCATCTCCAGCCCAGAGGAATGGAACCTGCTTTCCATGAACAGAGACCTCTGAAACCTTAAGCCATCAAATAACCTTTTTCTCCTTTACCATTTTTTTTCTGGTAAGGTCTTTTAGTCAAAAGAATGAAAAGCTAACTAAAACAATTACTTCATTAGAATTTCTATCTTAAAATTATTATATACACATACAGCAGGATCACAGGGCATGTTGTTGAATATTTCTCAAGAAAAGAAAAACTTATGTAGTATTTAATACCTGGAGAAACAAAAGGTGGCATTAAAAAGTGTTTTCCAAGTTGTCTAGAGTAAAGAAACTGTCCCAAAGTGAAGAATATATGTCTGTGAATCCTATCAAGAGAGACATTACAGGTGGGAGACAAAATCTACAAAGTGAGAAATTCAAGAAGTCATCAGCAAGGGAGACAAATATGAATGCTAATGCTACATTTATGGCATGGTAGTTTGGTTTCATTACCCCTGTACATTATTCTTCTTCTGTATGGAACATATCCTGTTTGGAGCAATATTTTGAGTCTTTTTTCAAAATACAAGTGAGTCAAAAGAAACATAGGATTAAACATTAAATACTTAAGCATAGAATTAAATACTTATTATAAAGTTTAACTTTTTGAGAGTATTTTACAAATTTTAATTATATATATATATTCTCTCACAATATTTTTATTTTTCAGTATTAGTGCTTTTTTATTATTTTAAACATCTTTGGTGTTATAGTTCACATACTGGTAAAAATAAAAATAAAAAAACTAATGACACACATGTGTCTATGGAATTCTAGTTCCCCAGGACATGATTATTCATATTGCAGAAAAGTGAATTATTATCATTTCAGTTTAGGAATAGTCTGGATTTAATAAACTATTGTTAGACTTCTCAGAGAATTTGATAGGCTAATTTTACTATGAATGTATAAAAGGTGAAAACAGTATTCAGTATTCTCCAAATTTAATTTTAGTAAAATAATTAAAACTTCCTCATACAGGTTTTGTTTCTAATAAAAGGATGGGTGCAGGGAACTTTGATCTTATTAATTTCCCATTGTGAAGACTGCATAATAGATATGATGGATACCTAAAATTGTTTGACCTGAATGTCAGTTGGGGTTTTATGTCCCTATTGCTGCATTAATATTATTCCAGTTTTAAAATGTTTTAAAAATAATCTTCATAGAGTATTGTAAAATATAGTATCTTTCATAAGAATTTTTTAAAAAGAAAAATTCAAACACCCTGAAGGAGACTGCATGGTTTTCTAAGGTCATGGATCATAAAGTATTGGTACAACTATGGTGTTATACACACAGGACTAATTTTCCCAATACTAGTGTGGTCTCCCAATACTGATCACTAAGATGTGGAGCCAGCATTATTTCTCTGCATGACCTAAGACAGATATTGTCAGTCATTGACCTTACTCAATTAGCACTACTGTACTCCTTTATTTACATGAATGCAATGTCTGTCAATAATTTTGCTCTAAGAATCTATGGCAAAGGTTTAGCAACCATTTTTACAATTGTAATCCTTTGTGTCCTGATTTTTCTTCTTTTGTTTCCTTAAAGCTGTTAAGATTCCCTATTGTATAGTAGTCAGCACATCTCATCTTTCCTCCTTCTCTCATCTAATCTCCAAGATCACATAAATAATTAGAAGAGAGAGAACAGAAGACTCTGAGTACCTCCTAATTTCTGAGTGGGAATCTGGTAATCCTTGCTGCATACCAACACTTAATGAAGATACTGATATTTCTTTTGCCTCAGTGATCACTTCACAGACCTAATGAGAAACTCACACAGTCTTGGCATTTTCTTGGCATTGATTGAAATATTCATTCTTAAGAATTACACTCATCTATCAGATATGTAATCATTAAGATCAGTACCCTTAGTCTTTCATTCCTTGAGAAGGCATTCTGAACACCTTTGCCATTCTCCCTGGGTCCACCTTCACTCTTAGAACTATTAACAGCTAACTATATTGCTGAAATGTTTCTTGCTCAGTTTAATGGATGCTCGCTTTCACATATAAAGTTCAATAGCATTTGATGACATTCTCCTGTAGTACTGGAGGATATCAATCATATAATCAAATATATACTGAAAGATCATTGATGACAGCAGTCATATAATCCACAATTAGTCATATTTTTCAGCAAACACCAAAACTCGGCAGAATAAAGAGACACTATTTTGTTTCTGATTTTAGGTATATATTCCATATTTAATGCAAGATGAAGGAGTTTAGAGATGCTTTTCATCTTTCTTTAAGCCATCGGCCTCTCCCAAGTTTACAATTGATGTGAAGTAGCACTGTCAATCTTGCTACTTAAGATATGCAGCAAGAATTGAGGTTATCTTCCTAATACCCATTTCATTCCTCTATTTTGTGAATCTAGTTTGGAAGGGATGAATTTCAAGTGGTCTAAGCCAGCAAAAATGATCCCATTCTCCTTGTTACGGTTGTTGATTTAGAGATGACTTAAATCAAGTTCATGATTTGTATTTGATAATTATGAGAAGTTTTTCTCTCTCCACTGATATGAACAGAGGATAATGATGCAGTAACTAAAATTTATGAAGTTCTTACAATGTGCCAGACATCCAGTATTCTTAATCATATTGTTTGATTTAGCTTACCTAATTTTCATAATAATTCTATGAGATAGATTCTGTGCTTATTCAGATAATCCATGTGAGTGAACTAACGTATGCAGAGTTGAAACAAATGCAGAGTTGCTTGTCTGTCTAACAGTGGAGATGGATTGTCAACCCCAGCAGCTTGTGGCTAAGACCTTGCACATGATCAGTGCATCATCACTATCTTTTTTCTTTTTTGGTGTTGGTTGTTTTTAAAATCATGAAGGTTGTAGTCTTACTCAGACAAGAAGCAAGCTGAAACAATCAAAGATAAATGGAAGCTGAGCCCAAATCGAATAGTGCTTGAAGTCCACTCCAGCTCTGAACTTTTCAATTTCAAACACCAATAAACCCTCTTTATTGCCTAAGTCAGTTTAAGTTAGATATTTCTGTAACTTGCAACTGAAATCATTCTTTTCAATACATCAATTAGTGCTAGAAAGATAGAGTTACAAAGACTAGACTTTACTATATTACTGATTACTAAGATGTGGAGAGAGAACAGAGGACTCTGAGTACCTCCTTATTTCTGAGTGGGAATCTGGTAATTCTTGCTGCCTACTAACACTTAATGAAGATACTGATTTTTCTTTTGCCTCAGTCATCACTTTACATCATCTGTAACATATCTCAGTAACTGAGTGTGCGACTTTCCCTTTGCCTGGATGATTGATTTGGAAATAAAAGAATAATTTAGGAGAAAGAAGGAGTTTCAATGACATGCATGTCAAGGAAAACTGCAGTTTTTTTTTTTTTTAAATGAGAAAGTATACCTGAAGATGATGCCACACTTGGAGAAGGATAAAACAAAAATATTAAAAAGAAAAAAAATGTAGTGCTTTCATCTCTCTCTCCTGTGGCCTAGTCATTTTTGGTTACTTGAGCCAATTAATTTCCACCATGGTCTATGACAATTTCAGATAGGTTTTATGTTTGTATCCAAAGTACACTAAGTGATACATTGTGCTCAGAACTCTGGTTTTAAAGGAAATGTTTCTTTGTCACTTTCTTTCTTATTTTCCTCACCTCTATTTTATAGTTTATTTTAGTCCCTTATGCTTCCTGTTCTCAATTTCAATTATGTATAAGCTCAGCTCCCTGTGCAAGTTTTCATGGTACTGAGGAATGAAACTGTGCATCTTCAGAACAGAAGGGCCAAAGGGATGCTGACTATGATATCCTATCCAGTTATCCAAAAGATAAAACCAAACTCATTGTTCAGTAAGTATTGTGAAACACAACACTCCAAACCTTAATGGCTTAAACCAGCATTTATTATTTTTCCTAAATTATGTTAACTGGGTGGTATATCCATTTCTCATCAAGATGACTGCTGGAAAGGTCTCTGCTACAGCTATGTTCAACTGGATTCTTAGCTCAGTTCTCCATCACAGGACATTTCCTCCATGTGGAGTTTTATCCTCAGATTCTATCCAAATCATTCTTCTTTCTAGCAGGAAAGCCTTGATTTCCTACACATATAGTGGATTTCAAGAAGGACTGTTATAAGAGGGCAAGTCAAAACTTGCAATGCTTATTAAGCCTCTGCTTGATCATGTTCATTGATACATTTTGACCAAAGCAAGTTACATGGCCAGGCCCACAGTCAGTATAGTAGAAACCACAAAAGGGCACAATGGTTTGGGTGTGTAGTTCACCACAATGAGATTTTTTACATTATCAATGTTGGCACCCTAACATCTCCACAAGGTTGTTGTCTAAAGCCGATCACCTTCTTTGACTTTGGTAACATCAGTAAAATCTTCCTTTAGTTATCAAAGCAACAGAACTGTAATTTCATGGCTCACAAGGCATTGGTGAAAGAATGTATCAGATCCCCGTTTCATCCATCTACTTCAAGTACATTTTATTTCCTTGCAGCCAAATATCCTTGGACAAAACAGGTGAGAATCTTTTAAAAAATGAAATAAAATGTATTAGTTGGGTTTGATATTACATTAGTTGGAGTGTGTTATTAAATCTTGCTGCTGAAGAAAACTATAATTAAGCACACTTTATTCCAAGCACTACTATATGGTTTCCTATGAGGTAACTCATCAGATTTTATTATCAACCTTGTGACATAGATACCCTCTTTTTTTTTCTTTTTGAATTTAAGGAATTTGGGACTTGAATAGTTTAATAACTCATCAATGTCACACTAATAGAACATGGAAGAGCTAATATTTGAAGAAAAATTGGAAAGCTATTTTTCCAAGATTCAATTACAAGAAAAGAGTAATTAGATATTTCTGACTAAAATCCATCCATTACTAAACCCTCACCCTCATACCTGCTCAAAAAGTTCACTAACCCTGGGTTCTACAATGATCTGAATTTTACACCTATCTGCAACCACCCTTACAGCCCTTGTAGACTGAGGTTGCCTGGCTGATTGTACAAGTGTATCCTTTCTCTGATGGCTCCATCCATGCCTTCCGAAAGCTGTGCATTAGTCTAAGAATGCTGACTTCCTAGAGAGAAGGGGTGCTTATTCCAAATTCATATTCTCCACTGCATGTTTTTGTTGCTTTTGGAGCTGGTTTTTGATGTAATTCTTTTTGTAAAAGTTAAGTGACATACAAATTAATTTCACCACTCCTAAGGTAAGTAGATCAAGACCCATTCTCCTGCACACTGTGTTAAGCATCTCTAAACACCACAGTCAAGCAATAAAGCAGGTGAAGAATTTGAGCCAGGTATGTAGGATATTATTGGAAAAACATTGAGATCAAGGTATAAGGTGAGGAAGCAGCAGGAAAGAGGAAGTGAGTTCAAAATAAATGGAATCAGAACTATGTTGCAGTCTAAGTTCAAAATTGTAAAACAAGATTGTCAAAGACAGGAGGTATAAAAGGTAGGCAAGCTCAAATGGAAAAGTTTATAGAATATGACACCAAAAGACTAGAGGCAGGTCTCTCACAGAAATGAGTGTTTCCTGATACCCTCACAAATTCAAGTGTGCTTTCTTTTAGCTTTCTTCATTATCCTTATTTCTCACAAAGTTAAAAACTTCCCCAATTAATTGTTAAAAGCAAAATATTTCTTAAATAATTTGACTGATACTATTTAATGTTTATCCTCTTGCCAAAACGTTTATTGCTTTTTCCTTTGCTTGTGGAGAAATAAATGAATCTTTTAACCATCATGACAAGCAACAAGACACTTGTCTATAACGACCATCAATGAATCTCAGCTTATGAATACATGTATGTATGTGTATATACATACGAAATACATGCTAAAATTCATAAATAATATTACCATATATCAATGAAATATTATACGTATAATGTTTTGCTGTATGTAGTACAGGAGGAGAAGAAGTAAAATTTGTGTATAATTAGTACAAATAAGCTAGAATAAAATTGTCAGTACTTTATCTCAAAAATGCTCTTATGAATGCATTTAGCCTTTTACTCTTGAACATAATTTTAACTATATAATGTTAAGGGCATTTATATAAATACTTCTCACCTTAAGTAGGCTCTTTATTCAGGATCGAAACAACCATAAGCACTACCAAACAAATATGACTCATCTTTATTCGTAATCCAATATTGTTTGTTTTAGGGGACTTGTTCTAAACAGAAGTATCTCTCCTATGTAGTTAGATTAATCAGGATGTTATTTTGTATTGCCTAGAGCAGTGTGTTTAGCAATTGGATAATTTGTCTTCCCCATCACAATAATAGTGGATGGAATCAGGACACTTGCCATGAAGAAGTTTGTTTCTGCCTGAGCTCAGGGAAAATTTGACTACTTCTATCAGATTAACATCCATTTGAAAATAAATTATTCCTGTAATCATCAACAGAAACCAAAAGCCTGCTAGGCATTTCTGGGGGGATATTATTGCAATGGGAAGGAAGGGGAGATTGTGGAGGGGGGCTGGAGAGACATCTGAGCAGCATGAGGAGGGAGAAAACCTCTGAGATGGGAAGCTTCATGCCCAGGAGGAAACATAGTGAGCATCATTCTGTTTATAAACTAGGATACAAGACTAAATAATTATATTGGTATTGGCATATGGCTAAATGCTGCAGATTGGCACTGTGAACTGAAGATCCCAGATTAATGGGATGTGTCATGCATAGCTATTGTGAGTGTAAGGAAAAATTCTAGGTCAGGTCATATTGCTTTGTTAAAACATACAATTTGCAACCAAAAAAGTTCTGTGTCTTAATAGTTCAGTAATATGGCTTTCTGTGCTGATGGACATAACTGTTTCTACTTTATGGGAAAGGCTGTTTTTGTCTCTGATTCCAAATAAATGTTCTCTCTCTTCCTACACCACACACACACACACACACACACACACACACACACATACAAATACCTTTGCATACATTGTGCCATTTAATTCCTTTTTACTAATCATTAACAATAATATCTAAATCATAGTAATCTTCATATATGGTACATTCAAAGAAAGCACTTCAAAGCTCTCACAGTTAGAAGTGTCAGTGACACAATCACTCAGCCTATGTCTTAAAATTCTAATGCTTTCTTCACAGCTGCAGGCATTTTTACAATCTAAGTGTTCCCTCATTTTGCTACCTGCAAAATAACTTCAAAGAAAAAGGAAATAAAAGCATCTTTGCTTCATTTTTTTTTACCTGCAGCTTCACCAGCTTTTATCCTCAGTGCAGAAATAAAGAGATGGAAACACACCAAAACATATAAGTTTTCCATATTTATATGAGCCTTATGGTTCCATATGACTCTGTCCAACCAAAAATGCTCTTGCCAATTCATAATTGAGGAGACCCAAAGAAGTGTTTATCACTAGAAATCCTTTCTTCATTACTTTTTGTATTAATACCTATTAATATTTATAAACACAAAGGTTCCATTTTTATGGTAGTCATTTTTATGAGAACTTGCAGAAGTAGCATATTGTTATAGAAGACACTGACATTGCTGTGGTCCCTTCACAAAGAGATGACATACACTTCTTTAAAAGTGAGATAATGGATCATCTTAGGCTTTTTCTTTTATAGACTTCCTGATTTCCTATTCATGACTATTTAACTTATTTAAACATACAATGTTAACAAGATTAAAAAGACTCAAGATGGTTTCGTGAGTAGCTTCTGGAAGGTCTTCCAGGTCTTCAATGGAACTTCTTTGAAACATGTTTTCAGGCATTAGAAGATACTTTTGCCTGTGGATTTCTATGATTGAAAGATTTCCCCACATTAATAAAAAGGAAAGATACTACTGGACTTTTGATCAATGGATCATTGTATTATTTTTTATGCATAAAATTATCTCTTTAGTTTTACCTGAAATTAGGTAATTTATTTCATTTTGCCATTATGACTTTAAATAAAGAAATAGGATCAGAAATCCTATAATAATATGGCAATTGAAGTCTACATGTTAATTAGCATCTATTACCAAATTAATAAGTATTTTTTTCCTCTTTCTGACTTTGCATTTCAAACTCACTCATGACTAAATATCTGCTTGAAAAGAATATTTCATTTCTTGATTACAATGGAATAACTATCAACCGCAATTTCTGTCCAGCTTCCCACAATTGTGTTAGAGTTTCTATTCATATTACTGTAAATTATTAAGCATTATCTTTATTTTTGTTGGTTTTGTTTGTGATTACCATAGCCCCACAACACCAATCATTTTCCTAACTCCTCTTCTTCTTCTTTTTTTTTCAATGACATGTTAAATGCAAGGCACTAACTATTTGAGAACTTCACAGGATAAAGGGCTGTTCAGATACACTGGCTTCAATGAAGAATTTTACAGGTAATAGCTAATGATGGCCTATTACATAGAAAGCACTCTTTTAATTACTTTACAGGTATTATCTTTAGTCTTTAAAATTCTACATGTTGGCATTGATACTATTTTAGAGTTGAAAAATCAAATAAGTAGTGAATTGTTGCAACTAGCTAAATCTATACAGTGATAGTTGGAAATGGACTTTGGACTCTAACTTTAGAGTTCACACAAACTCAAGATACCCTTCCAAACCTAAAAGATATAATTCTATGACTAAGGTACATCCTGGAAAAAACAAAGGCTAAGCTACACACTATAGCAATGGTAAAAAAGATAAAAAACAGAAACTAACAACAACAACAAAACAAAACAAAACAAAAAACCCCACAAGCATAAGAGAAGTATAAGCCAAATGCTATGGGAATACAGAAAAAAAAAAGTTTACTTGCATTTGAAGGGTACAGAAATGTGTCTTAAAAAACAGTTTTTATGAAGTGCCCTGGAAAATATGTCGGGACAGTTAGGGAAGGATAGGAGGATGGTTCAAGAGTACAGTAAATTATACACTAAAATAAAAGAAAGTGTTAGTGACTAGAAAGCAATCATGCTTTTAAAGCACAGTAGCAATAATCTTACTACCAATTTGTTTTAAATAAAACTGTCTGACCCAAAAATAATTCTATTCACTGGCATAAATATATTGGTACATGTATTAAACTAAATTAAAATATTTATTTTGGACTCATGTTTTCCCTTTGAAAATATAAATTCTCTCTCTTTTAATTTTAAAAACACAAATTTTTTATTTTATTATTCTCTGAACAATGCCAGTGGATAAGGTGCTGTGTCCAGATAATAGTTTCAGGAAAATAAACCACTTCTTTGTGAAAACATTGCATGTGATACTTCATGCAGGTAGACATCAAATACAAAAATTTCATGTGCACAAGTGATGGAGAGTTTGGGTGATATGTTTTTTTTTTTTTTTTCTGATATGCTCTGGCTTTAAGAACATGGCCATAAGTAACCTGCTAGTATTTTTTTCACTGAATTCTAGGAGAAAGTTATTGAAATACTAACTTCAGCAGTAGTCTCCATATGTTTTCTTTTCTTTTCTTTTTTTTTTTTGGTGTTAAAACATAAGCATGTATTTGGGGAGGAAAGGAAAACAACATAAAACCACAAAACCACACCTATCATTTTTATTACACAATCTACAGAAAGTAAAGATTTACAAAATCTTCTTGGCCAGAGGGTCTATGAAAAAAAAAAAAGACTGATTTCCCAGGCACAGGAATGAAGAGCCCAGGGGGCGCATGCAATTTTTATGTTGACTGAACATGAGCTTAGGCTTTAAAAGACTGGAAACAATAACTTGGTAAATTTCTCTTTCTGTTCCATTCCTGAGGCCCCTGGCTTGTTCTGGAGAGTTGTAGAGTCAACCAAACCAGGGACTCCATTAGGCAGGGGAATTTCCATGATTCCCTCCAGCCTGCGGAGCTCTAGGAGGCATTCAGCTCAACCAGTGTCTAAATCTTCCTTTACTTTTCACAGGGGAGACTGTTCTGTACCCCTCCCTCCAGAGGCAGTGAGGCCAGTGCTTCCTAAACAAATGCATCGTCACCCAACTTTCACCCAACTCCTGCACAAGCCCTGGTGAACCTCCTTCCAGGCTTCTCCATATGTTTTCTACCAATGGTGAAACCCAAACAGGTTTTGGCAGGAATATAATTAAAAAAACAAAAGGACTATCAGGAAAGAAAAAATTTTAGTAAACACTGATGAGTAAAAGTGTGAGTGGAATTATTATGAGAAACATATTCATAAACCTTCATATTTTCAAACTATATTCACACTATTTCGATGCCAAGGAAGTTTCAAATGCAGACAGGTCAAGTCGAATTACTGAATTTGGGTTGTGATTCAACAAGGTCTCTGAATAATAGATTCAGTTGGTAGGACAACATTACTGGCATGTCCATAAATCCTCTTTATAAAGATATCCCAGAATATAAATTCTGCTAATTTCTTTTCTTATGTTTTCCTGTACTTTGTGTGAATCGTTACTGTTCTTAGTGTTATATAAGGCTACATAATTTGAAAGAAGGAAACAATACATACAGAAATTAAAATGATTATTTATCTAATGCATGTAGGATTATCTTTACAATTGATTTTTTTATTTGATTCTCAAAACTTGTTTTAAGAAATGTGCCTTATTATCCTAATGTTATATTCTGACCACTTAATGACAAAAGACCATCAGAAAGTAGTAAAGCTAGAACATCAAATTAAATCTTTGTCTTTTCCTACTGACTCCTAAGGTTAAATATAAGAGAGTTTTAAGAAGCAGCTGGTCATTAGTGGCAACCTACTTGAATATTAAGAGGGATTAGGAAAGAGAAATTTATTAGAAGTGAAGTTTCCAGAAATGGAATGTGAAGAAGTCTAAGGAAATAACTGTGGTGAGTATAATCTGAGAATTTGGCAGTAAAAGATGACTATCTTTGTGGGAGCAATAGAATTTATGGATAATTTTAAATTTGGTTCCCTTAGTTTGTAAAACATTTAGTATTTTTAGATGCATAGATAAAGAATCATCAGTAACAGACCACAGATGTGAAAAAGATGTCATGATTCACTTGGTAGACATTGTTCTAAGAACGTACTTCAATAAGTGACTCCAATATTTAAATGTTATTGTGGGAGGCAAACCTTAGGGGTGACTGAGTTACACTCCCCAGCTGGGTGCTGAGGCGCTCAGTCACAGAAATGGGTGTGTCTTGCTACAGCCCCATGGGTGAAGCTATGCTCACCTGTTCCTTTGTAATATAACCCCTTGCCCTGTTTAGGAAAGAATCTTCCATGGAAGTGCCTTGTGTGTGTTCCCTCCTCTTACTGTGCCCTTGGGTGTGGCCTACCCAGGTGTCAGTCAACCTGCTGACAGTGGACATCATGAAGATAGACTCAGCCCCCTGAAACCTGACCCCTTGCCTCATTTGAATAGCTTCTCCTCAATAAAAAGGGTCAGCGAGTGCTCTCTCTCTCTCTCTCTCTCTGTCTCTCTCTTTCTTTGGACCCTTAAGGTCAGAGGAGCCGTCACAGCAACCCCAAAGAAAAAGGTATTTGTGTCTCTTGTGTGGTTATTTCGTGCAGCCCAGTTAGCCCAGTTTAACTAGAGTGACCCCTGAGCCTTTTAGTCGCTAGAACAGAAACCCGGCATGTTATCTATTAAAAGAACTATAGGGGCTGGGGTTGTGGCTCAGTGGTAGAGTACTTGCCTAGCATGCATGAGATAGTGGGTTCCATCCTCAGCACCACATAAGTGTAAAATAAAGATATGTGTCCACCTAAAACTAAAAAAATGAATATTAAAAAAAGAACTATAGCTTCAGTGATTATTAATGTGAAACAAACAATACTGTATTTCTGAAATCATCAACAGAGAGATGAGCTAAAGTGCAGAACGTAAATGTGACAGTACTATAATTTTCGAAACCAAGGTCTGCTATGACAATTTTGTGTCAGAAATGTCATTAACAGATGACTAGGGGATAGGGAACAATACCTCTAAGAATATCAGCTAAATTTGTTACAACATAAAGAAGTCATTTTGCTGTAACCAAAACCTTCTTTGTGGAGAGAGAGAGAGAGAGAGAGAGAGAGAGAGAGAGAGAGAGAGAAACTTGAAAAAAAAAGAAAGGATCTGAGAGTCTCAGGACAGAGAGAAGGCAGGACAGGTTTTATTTGAGGTAAGCTTTGGAAGTTGAAATAGGAAAAGAGTAGAACTAATGTGGTGGGCTAGGGAGCCCAGTGAGATAAATTAGAAAGAAACTTGATTTCATGATTTCCCACGATACGATCATTGCTCTTCATTGTAGCATGTGGCTCACAGTACTTGAATCTCTTTATTTATTTTTCTGTCCCATTATAAAGACTGTAAGGTATATGCAGAAAGGTGTGGAGGTGCATATGCCTTTGTGTTTTTAGTGTTCCACACACAAATCCTGATATAATTAGCATTAAATATTTGCTTTCTTAAGAAAAGTATACTATGGGCAATTGAATCTAGTGAGAAAGAACAAGTGAAAGAACTTGAAGAAATGAGAAAGTAACATAGACTTCTCAAACAACAATCTTGTCTTCTCTTAAACTAATAGATAGCCTATGTTAGCCAGAAGTGGATCTCCATTGTGTGGGGGGCATTGAAGATAGGGTAGTGTGTAGGTGTAATGCACACCATGGGGGAGGCTTTCAGAATATATTAGAATAAAGATGGCAAGTGATATAGGATAGCTGATCCAAATTTCTTAAACAAGTGAGAATATTAAGATATTAAATATTCACTTCACAATTTGAATTGGGACAGGCCTATATATCTATATTAATGAGAATAATAACATGGATTCCACAAAATATCTCTGCCCCATCTTCTTTGACTATCCTGGCCACATAAAGTTAGGTCCCCTCTACTTGAGTTCATCTTATAATTTTTTTTGTTCCATATTTCTTGCTATAATTAGTAAAATAGGTCTTCAAAAATATAAAGTAAAAACACTTCGTATAGTAAGTTACATATTTCCATGTCTGAAATAGAAGAGGAAATATAACAAACAGAAAAGACAGAGATACAAATGAAGGTAAGAAAAACCACAGGATGGGAAAAAAATAGGGTTTAGAAAATAGAAATGGAACAAAAGGCATACCATTTAAAAGAATAAAATATTTTGCAGAATGAAGAATTTTGGCTATAATTTGTCCTATTTACTTCCAATCAGGATTAGATAAATAGAAATTTCTTGCCATAATATCTTCTCCCAAAATTGGAAATAAGAACAGCTACTTTACATGACATACTTGATTCACAGTTTTAACAGTTACCTTTATTAAATCATTTCACTCCCCCAATTACTAATACATACATAGAGTGAATGCCCAGATTCCATTTCTCTTCCTGGTAGCACCTCAAATTCCTTTTTGAAGTGTTATGTGTATAGTCTTAATCAAAAACTTGTCCCTGGAATCCTTTTTGACTCTGGAAGATGTGGAAGCAAGCTCATTATTTTGATGTGGGCTGGGCCTGTGATCTGAACTTGCAAATGCATGCTCTCATCTCAGGGCTCACAGAGACAAAAGATAGAATAGAAAGATGTTTATAGTAAGACAAATAGAGACCATAGAGATAGGGGTGGAAATCCCTAACTGGGATATTTAGATTTTCAGGAAGCATTATGCTTCCTTCTTTCTGCTTCTGGGCACATGGGTTGTATTCTTTGATTCTACCATCCCCAAATCTGTTCAGAAGTCCACCAGTAGCCATTTATTTATTTATTATTATTATTATTATTATTATTATTAAGATGAGCCCCATTTGTCTTTTTGCTATTGCAAATGCATCTGCATCCTAATCTTATTAAAGGTTATTCAAACCATTTCATTTTATTTTCCTAAGAATATTTGCTAACATGTATGGATTCCATTTTAGAAATGAACTCACTATTTGTAGTTCTGGTTGGGTGAGGTAAAAATAACTAGTTAAGAAAAGATATTTTAATGTTGTTGGAGAAAATTAAGTATATTAGATATAATTTGAAACATTTGTTCACTATTGTTTATCATGTTCTTTTCTTCTCCCAATCCAGAGAAAATAAAGTTTCACTAAGAGATTTTGTGGTTTTCACAAACAGGAATAACCAGCAATAACACATGATTATGTACATGCAGTTTTGAAGTTGTTGTTGTTTGGTTTATAATAAATAGTTCTCACATCAAAGGACACATGACATTTATTTCTTCACAGGTGCAGTATTGGGAAGTTGTTATAGAAGATGTTGGGAGAGATGAGAACATGTTAGCCATGTTCAGAAGGGGCTTCAGTTTGGGGCAGTGACCAAGGAGAAATCAGGAGGAAGATTATAGAATTGGCTGTTTGAGATCCCAGAAGCACCATGTCAGAGTTCCTCCTGCAGTAGAATATTGGTATGAATTATTATTTATAATAATAATTATTATTATGAGAAACCCAAATCTAGGAAGACACAGGTCAGGATGGAGTAGTTTCTAGGACCCTTTATTAAGCATGAATTCAGCTGGAAAATACGTGAGTGAACATAAAGGATGAGAAGAATAAAGGTGACATTACAGTGCAATGCCCAGTCATTCAGAAGGGAGAGAGATGGCACTTATAGCATTAATAGCAGGAGCAATAGTAGGTCATCTCTACAGATAGTAATTAATTAGCTCAAGAAATGTTTCCTGACAACTTAGTAAACACACATATACCAGTGTGCAGGATAGGGGTAGTAGGCAGAAAATCAATAGTAATGCAAAAAAAAAAAAAAAAATTACAGATTGTGTTAATTCTTAATAGAGACATAAGAAAGATGAGAGAATAATTGGAGGGAGCCACTTTTTCTAAAGTGGTGAGGGAAGGCTTCTGTGAGAAGGTTCTCTGAGATCCAAAGGGTGAGAAGGAGTCAGCCATTTTAAGCTTTTGGAGAGGAATATAGGCAGATACCAGCAAGTGGAAATAGGGTTCATGTTTTGAGGAACAAGAAGGAAGGCTGTTGGAACAGAACTGAACACAGGGAATTACTACATGGGAATAGTGGAAGAGTTAGCATCCAAGTCATGGAGGGTCTCTAGGAGTTGAATTTTATTCTAAAAACAATGGGAAGTCATTGAAGGGTATTAAGGAGGAATAACGTGATCTGGTTCATGTCTTAAAAACATCTCCCTGTCTATTGGGAGACGAATAGACTAGTGTAGAAGCTGGGAAACCACTTAGGAAGCCATTAAACTAAACTAGGCAAGAACATTCAGACTTAAACAAGGGCAGTAGCATGAAGAGGGAGGTAAATAGGTGGATATGAAGTGATTGCTGACAAGACCTTCTGATAGATTAAATGTGGAAAGTGAGGTAAAGGGAGGAAGCCAGGCTGGCTCACTGGATGATGTAGTCATGAACCAAGACAGGGAAGAGGGTTAACTGTCTTTTTGTATAGTGTTCTTGATGAGGTTATTAAGTATTCTAAAAAGATTATATTATCAGTGAGAAACTAATGTTCTCATGGGATACAATGAATTCCATATAATAGTTAGCTAACAACAAAAAAATATTTAAACATTATTTTCTCTGTCCTGAGGACGTAAAAATAAGAAGATTATTTATATTGTAAATTGACTTATTGAAAAGTCTTTTCAAAGGGGCATGAGTGTTACTCATTTTTAACCTATTTTGCTAGTGAGGGTTCAATGGAAATAAACTTTGCCCAAAGAACATATTGAATGTAGAAAATATTTCAAACTGGAGATGTGTATGTATTAATTTCCTGGGGATGCTATAACTATGTATCATAAACTGGGTGGCTTCAGAAAACAGATATTTAATTTCTGATACTTCTAAAGACTAAGAGTCAAAACTCAAGTTGCTGGCAGGACTTTGCTCTCTCTGACACCTGTAAATGAGAACCCTTCCTTGCCTCTGCCTAACTGTGATGGTGGCCATCAATCATTGGAATTCTTGGCTTTCAACTGCAACATTCCAATCTCTTCCTCTGTGGCCACAAGGAATTCTTCCCTCATGGGTTCATCTGCATAAGGTGTTTCCCTCTTCTTGTGGGAACATTCATTGATTGTATTAAGGACCACCTTAATAACCTCCTTTAATTTAATCACATCTACAAACACTCTATTTACATGTGAGGTCAAACTCATAGTCTTAGGGATTGGAACACCAACATGTCTTTTGAGGGGACACAATTCAACCAATAACAGTTTCCACTTACTCAAAAATAGAAAAGTAATATATTCTTGATGTGAGAAAAAAGGATGGTATTCATGAATAGAATCTGAGTCCTGGGGAGGCTTTTGGAGGGTTAGGTTGAAAAGTTTGGAGCAGCTGATGCCTGTATATCAGTATATGTTCAGTATAAAATGGACACTTCTGATTTCCCTATGAAAAATATCTGATAGAATTTTTTGTATAATGTAGAATAAAATTCCTAACCAACTTGATTCTAGATTATTCCCTTGAAGTCTAGTATAAGATATAAAAGTTACTGTTCTTCATAGTCTGATTCTATGAATATATATATATATATATATATATATATATATATATATTATACTAGAATGAGTATATGGTTTCATACATTTCACAGGGTGAGCTCATATCTGGAACCAATTCCTCTCCCCATCTATAAAGTACAACTGTCCCCACATGTTGGGTAGGCTCTGGCTGCAGAGTCTTATGATGTCATAGACCAGGAAAAATCACTTATCAATTCCTAGGAATAACAGCTGTTTTGTTTTAATGTCAGCAAAAAGTCACTTCAAAAGCAAATGTTAAAAGAAAGCAAAAAGAACTACCATGGCAGAACACTGTTCTTACCCTATCTCTATGTAAGTATAATTCTGTAACCAAAATTCTAAGCTCTTTTTATCTCAATTATGTGATCATCTCAAAGCAGAAAGCACAGACAAAAAAACAGTTAAGTGAACAATGAATTGCTTTTGTTCCACATATTCAGGAAATAGAAACCAGTATTTTTACTCACCTGGATAAGTAATGCTCTCTTTAAGCCTTCTGAAACTGCCTCCTTGGACATGTAGGTTTCAAATACACTATTTTCTTCTCTCACATGAACTTGTTCTTTGACTTTTCATCACCTGGCAAAGGACCAAAAACCATGTGGGCCAACCGCAGAGGACACCCCTAGAAACATGAAGTAGCAATTAGCTTGCTGCTCAAACAACTCTGTATTTTCAAAACTAGAGATATTATGCTTATTATTACTATCATCATCATTATTATTATTTACAAAGATCAACGAGAAAGAAATTTTTGATTATGAATTCAGTCACAAAGAGTAAAGAATGGGTAAGGCAACACAAAAAAAAATACAAATGGGACTTGAGCTTTAAATAAAAACCACACCATGCAAGGAACAAAATCTGAGTAATTGGTTTCATATGCCTTGCTGTTTAAAGATACAAACTTTTAAAAATAGAAATTATTAAAAGATGTTCAATTTTCTGGAGGAAATTAATCAGCTGTGCACAATATATTTATGAATTAAGAAGAAACCACACCTATTTCTAGATTAAATAACATAGGAGAACAGTTAAAAGTTCACCAGAAGAATTAATCCCCTCACCCCAAGTGCTGCTCTCCAACTCCATAGCCACTCCACTGGTATTTCAATTCTCCCATTGCCAAGACAGATTCTGTTTCCTTGTGCTACTGCTGGGGATCTTCAGGGGCAAGAGGTTCAGTCTGTAGTCAAGATAGCTCATTACTCATTCCAGGAGAGCCTCAGAGTTTTTCCTATCTGAAGCAGCTCAGTCATCACCAACTGAAATGAAAGAAATCAATGTGTGGAAAACAAAAATCTGCAGCATCCTCTGCCCTCCCAGAAATTTAGTACTTTGGTGTACTTGGATGGTAAAGGCAATATGGTGCCCTACAGGGTCCTGATGTCACATTCTTCAGAACTTTTAGTTCATCAAGCACACCATCTGTGCTGAGTTTCTTCTCAAACCTTTACAAGTACACAAGTCTGCTCCTTTGGAACAGTTCAAATGAAAATCTCCATGAATATGACAAATGAGGTAGAAAATAAGGAACTATACAATACCAGTCATGTAATATTATGAAGTACACAAAAATAGGAGAAAATGTAGTTTGAGAAATGATAAAAATATTTAGAATCTAAAAAACATAACATAATAGGTTCTAAAAAGGCTCAATATATAGCACTTACTAAGTTCAACCTGATTCTAATATATCCCTTCCAATAAAGTATATCTGGGCAATGCTAACCAAACATAAGGGATCTCTACACTCAAATCTCGGAGCACCTTATCTATCACTGTCTTATGGTGCTTAAAATCTATAAATGCACTTATTTTATTTATTAAATGAAATCAGTGAATTCCTTAGAATTCATCCATAAAAGCTAACTCATCACCACAATTTGATGCCTCAAACAATGAAAGTTGGAACCGCAGATGGTTCACAAGTTTTCCAAAATGGCAAAAATTATAATTAGAAGTCTATTCCCCTATTCTTACCTGCCATCACCTCAAACCAGATGTCTAATCAGAAGCTCAGGCAGCCACATCTAAAACATACAATTTTCACAGAGAAGCTGCAGCCCTGTGGTTGGTCTCTGGCCTTCCACCTAGATAATGAACATGCCACCGCTTCTACTTTCTAGTCTCTGCTACCAGTACAGAGGTCAAGTCTATATATGCAAACTTCCAAAATCCTGGGTGCAGCCTACATTCCCATGAAAAGTTTTCACTCTGAATACTAGCTTCCACCTGCTTCAAATTGTCCCAACACATCCTTCACCAAAATGATATGCTTTTTTCTTCAGTTGAATTTAATACTAACTCTGGAGAAGAAACAAAAAGACAAAGATAATAGGCCACTTCATGATACACAAAGTGAAGGAGAGAGAAAGTAACTCACAGAGAGTGAAAGAGAAGGCCTTCCAGACATGGCAATAGCAAAGGCACAGTGAGGAGTCCAGACTGTCCAAGTTTTCATCCAGAAGCTCGCATCCCCTCTTTAACTCTGTGAATTCTTCTGAAAATCACCATGCTGGGCAGAATGAGGGATAAAAGGTCACCAGTTTTAGGGTTGGTATGTTTTTTCCCATTATTTTTTGTACTATGTTTTTAAATTTTTATTGATCCATTACTATGATACATAAAATGAGATTTTAACATATCTGAACATGCACACAATATAACAATATGATTTGGCCAATTTCATTCCACAATATTTCACTTAAGTGTCCCTCTTCCCTGGACATTTATCTAATTTACTGGTCTACCTTCCATGTTCACGAGATCCACATCATCTTTTCTTTCTCTCTAGCTTCAACATAAAACAGAAAACAGATGTCCCCTGTTTTTCTATACTTGGCTTATTTTGCTTAATATAATGTTCTCATGTTTCATCCATTTTCCTGCAAATGACATAATTTCATTTTTCTTTATTCCTGAATAAAAGTCTCTCTCTCTCTCTCTCTCTCTCTCTCTCTCTCTCTCTATATATATATATATATATATATATATATATATATATATATATATATATATTCCTCTTTAGATGTCATTAGGCTTTCAAAATAGAATTGAAATAATAATACAGTACCATATAAGTTTGTTCCAGACAACACAGCTAAGTGACACAGCTCCCACTTTTCCTCTAAAGCCCAAACATGCATAATAAACAATGTAAAAGAAGTAAGAATGAGTTACTCAAGAGGAGGATATACACATAGGACTAGCTAGAAGAGGCATGGTGGGCATGGGTACATTAGCATTAGTTGACAGCAGATTTTCCAATTTTACCAGTACAGATTGAGCATCCCTAATCCAAGAATCAAAAATCTGAAACTTTCTGATGTCAACTTGATGCCATGGGTAGAAAATTCCACACCTGACCTCATGCGACAGTTAAATGCAGGTTCACAAGAATATGGTATAAAGTTATTCTCAGGCTATGGGAATAGGGTGCAAATGAAGCATAAATGAATTTCATGTGTAGCTCTAGGGCCCATCCCTAAGATATCTCATTTTGTATATGCAAATATTCCAAAATCTAGAGAACATCTGAAATACTTCTGGTCCCCAGCATTTTGGTAAAGGGACAGTATTAACAACATTCAGGGTTAGATACACCCTGTTGATAATATGGTTGAGATTGAAAGAGTCTTGCACAATGATGGATGTTGTGAGCTCCATGCCTGGTAGAGAACAGGACCTAGGGCCAGGGCATTCCCAGCTGTGAAAACCAAAATGTTCCAGATAATGCCAAATTTACTCTGGAGTATGGTTACCATATTTAGCAACACATACTAAAAATGTACTCACCCCTTTTCTGAAAATCAAATTTAATGGGTGACCTGCATATTATCTGGCAAGCTATCATTGGGGGAGGGGCAAAGCTGTTGCCCTGGTTCATGAAGAAAGACTGGGTTAGAGTCAAACCATGGAGCTCCCATGGAAGCAACTTGCACCTCCAGCTTTCTTGGACTGCCCCACCTCTCCTATCCTGGGCTGGGAGGCTCACTTCTCCAAACACACTTCACTGGGCAGCTGTGCAGATGGCTCTGCAGTGACATGCCTTTCAATAGCCCCAGTTTACAGAACTGAAAGCACCTTCCCCTGTAAAACCTGCCTCCTCCATGGGTCTCTTCTGCCACCCTCAACTCCCTGCCTTTTCCTTTCTAATTAAGAGGCCTCCCAGGCAAGCCAGAGTCAGGAGACAAGGCAGTACTCACTTTGATTCCATTATCAACTGGCATCACTTGGCTGCTTCCTTTAATGGCAGTCGTCATGGCAATGGGAAACCAGTCCCTACTCACTGTGGGAAACAAAACAAAATTAAGTGGTGTCAGGGGTATGTGCTAGTCAGGACAGAACCAAGGTAGAGCTTGTTGAACTTAAACAGAGGAAATCATGCTGAGGTCACCCAGGCATCATCTTTAGCTTGGTGGCACATAGGGAAGAAAGGAAAAGCTACAGCCTTGCCCTGGAAAAGCTCAGGGAAATGTGGTAGGTGTTTTCACATGGTTTATCCAACCATCTAAGTAATTTTCACTCTCATTATAAATAAACCCCCACTCTTAACACTTGAGAAGGTAAAGACACTGCTTATCTAAGAAAGTACAATGAAGGAGCCATCAGTCTCAGCTCCACTCCCTTCCCTCCATATTCCCAGGATCCTCTCCATTCTTTCCCCTTTGCTCTTTGACTAAGACCACACAATCTGCTTCCTCTACAGCCAACACAGTTCTCCGTCTGCTCCAGCTTCTTCAGTTCCATGAAATTCACCATGTCCCACCAAACAACAAAGCCTCTGGCACATACAGTTCCCTGTCTGGAATGGATTTCTCTCTTCTCTAGCTACTTTACACCTCCACATACAAAGCCTACTCATATTTCCAGCATCTTCTTCAACATCACACCCTCAGGGAAGCCTTCCCTGATCCTCTATTCATGTCCAATTCTTCCTGTGTTTCTATTTTGTGTCTCCTTTCTTTCTTTTTCTGAGGAGGAGATGGTACCCAGGGCTTCCTGCATGCTAGGCAAATGCTCTACCACTAAGCCACACCACTATCCACGTTTTGTACTCTTATGGTGACAAGTGCCTTCTGTAATTACTGTCATAATTATTCTTGAGAATCTTCCAGGGTCTCTCTTCCAGGAGAATGTCAGCACCAGGAGGGCAGGGGTTGAGCCTTTCTGGTTCACTGCTGCACCTATAGTACAAAGCTCACGTCAGACACAAAGCCCTCTAAAACTATTTTTAAGAGCCTCCAGGATTTGAACCCAGTTCTGGCTGAAGTACCTTGTGCTGATTCATTGGTCCTGGGACCTGATGGCTTCCTAGGTCAGCACTGGACAGATTTTCCAGGTTCGTAGCCTATACAAACTCCTTAGTGGCTTCAGAGACTCAGGCCAAGCTTGCAAGCTGATTGACACCCCTTTCAGAAAAAAAAAATGGTGAGGCTGAGGCAGTCAAGGACATGGCTCCTCTGAACCCAGAGGAAGGGGAAAGGGAAAACCTGATTCGGTGCTCAGATTTGTAAACAAGTGTTTTCAAATCTATCCCACTGAAAATTGGCTCTCTGACATTGGAAGAGATGTTCCTTGCCAAGAAAGTGAACAAAGGAAAAAAAATGGAGGAGGTCTACTGTGGGGACACAGATATTATTTTTTTTAAAACCAAGCCTTTAGGGGAACCCATGCTCAAAAGAGAGCTCAAAGACTACAAATCTGAACCAGTTCCCTTCCACTGGCCCTGTGTCCTCCAATCATTGCTTAATCTCTCCAGGCCTCAGGATTCCCATCTATATATCACAAAATATGCCCCCTCACATTCCAAGTTTGTGGCACTGTGTCGGAGGGGATGGAAGCATTTGTGGTATGGATGGGTGAGTAAAAGCTTGGCTCTGATGTCAGACCTAGATGGTAAGTCCTGAATTTTCCCATTCTTGACTGGATGATCTTGATCAAGTCATTGCCCCCTCTGAACCTCAAACTACCCACCTCATAAGCCTACTGTACATTCAGAGTATGGTACATACTATTCACTGGTAAATGGAAACTCTTATTCCCCAGCAACGCAGAATTTAGAAAGCACCACCAATATGCAACTTGGTGATGATTCCAGATCTAGAGTTCAACATATCTGTCCAATGTAGCAAGGTTAGGCCCCTGACCCTCCCAGGCACCAAGCAGGGCAACTACAGAACTCTCTGAGCATGATGAGTAGGCCTCAGTCTATAGCCAAACAGAAGGCTCATTCCAACCCCAAACATGTCTGACCACAGGAAAGAGTCCCAGACTTCTAGTCACTATGTGCAATGCATGCACCATAGCCTATCCTCTAAACCAAGCTACACTGAGAAGAACTGTATTGGGACATTAGGACAATTGCATCCTACATGTGAAAATTGAGTCCTAGAGAAGAGAAGAAACTGGGACACAGATCTGAGAGAGCTGGTGGCAAAGCTAGAACCAGGACATGAGCCAGAACCCTCCCAGAAGCTTTGCTGACACTCTCCTGCCTGCCATTTCTCAATTCTGCCCTTCTGAATTCAACCAACCTGCAATTTCCTTATAAAACAGGGATAATCAGAAAACCTCTAGGCCATTCCAAGGGATCCTGGATATCTTGCAAATTTCCTTATTGGAAAACACTAGAATGTACCACCAATCCTGGAGCTGATTCATAAAATAAAAGGGCAAAATCCACACACAGTGACACATACAAACAACACATACATACCCATGCTCCCTGTGCAGAGGGCAGCAACAGATCCCAGTCTCCAGGCTGCCCTAGAGGGCTGTTTGCCTCCACAGGGAGGGGATTCCTAGTAGTATTTGGTTCTGCCACTACATGCTTCAACCCCTAATACACACATACACACACACATGCACACACAACCATGCATCATCTTGGGCTGACCACTTGTAACATGCAAAAATGCCTGCAGTGTGATGCCAGACTGAGTGATGGGGGGCTGACAAGGCAATGGTTATACACACATGACACACACACACACACACACACACACATATACACACATAATCATAGCCTTATTCATTCACACATACTCATCATGAATCAAAGAAATACCGACTCACAAAAACAGTTCACACACAATCATATATACACATACTTTCTAATACATGCATACTCCAGCCACATGTCCTCACAGCCATGTGTGTGCACCCACTCACTCTGGGTCCAGACATGGGAATGCTACCCTGAGCCCCCACAACTATAAACACTCCCTACATCTACAGGCACCTAGGAGTTGGTTGGCTATCAATCCAGAAGCCAGAATAAGCTCCAGGTGGGCCCAGGACAGAGGAGCACCAGAAACATGTCTGTCATCCTCTTGTGTGGCTAGAAATGGGGGAGGACACTCAGGAGAGGGCCTCCTGTCTCCTGGAGATCACTCCAAGTACTGAGAATGTAGAGGCGCCTGAGAGAGTCTTTATGTCCTCAAACTGAACCTCTCCCCTTTGCTGCAGGCCAGGATCCTTTTGTCAACCTCTTTCAACATCATCCCCACAACAGACCTACCTGTTCCCGAGAGCTTGTCTCTCCTTTAAGATCACTAAGACCCACACACCTTTTCTCCACAAAACAGGGTCCCAGACATTTTAAGCTATGTCCCCGACCTAGGTGATCCTCACACCATATCTGCCCCTTCACACAACTTACAGACACCAGAGGTATCCCCTTGCCTTTAGCCCCACAACCCCCAAACTCGCAGGCCACATCTCCAGACCTGTGGAGGTAGATGCCCCCAATGGATGAGTGGCTTCTAATGTGGTGGCTCCTGCTGCCACGGGGCACCTCTAGAGAAGCCACTGCCCACCCCCACCCTAATCCCCCACCCAAGGAGCCTGTACATTCCTGAGTGGGTCCCAGCACCTACCTCCTTCTTCAAGGCACTCCAGTCTTCTGCAGGGTCTCTGCCCCTGGAGGAGAAGACAGGAATCCGCGGGTGATCGGGCTGTCCTTCCTTGCGCCCGCCTTAGCTGCAGAAGCCACCACCGCCAAGCCTTGTGCAGCATCCTTTGGGCTAGGGTCCTGTCGTCGGGCCTCTGAACTCTGGCGACAGTGGCTCCTGCGTTCAGTGGTTCCTGTGCTCTGGCAAGGGCTGAGCTCCTGTTCCTGGAGGCGGAGGTGCTGGTGCCGGCTCCTGAACTCTGAAAGCTGTGATAGTGGCTTTGGCTCCTGTGTTCTGTGGATGGCGGCGGTGGGTGGCTCCAGTGTCCAGGAAAGGGCGACTATAGCAGCGTTCCCTCCCGCTCGCTAGCAGCAGCAAAGGTGGCTCCCGTGCTCCTGGCGCAGCCTTGGCTCCAACAGTTCCTGTGCTCTGGTGGCGACGACGACAGGAGCTGTCACTCCTGTGCTCTGGCAGCAGCGGCTCCTGTGTTGGGGCGCAGCGTTGTCTCCAGGTGTTCCTGTGCTCTGGGGGCGGCAGCGGCTTCATGCTCTGGCCCCAAGGGATCCCACACTCTTGATGCAGCATTGGCTGCCAGGGTTCCTGTGCTCTTGCAGCATCGTCGGTGGCGGCAGCAGCGGCTCCAACGTGGCGTTGGCTCTACAGATTCCTGTGCTTTGAAGGCTACAGCGTGGGCTCAGGGCGGCAGCAGCGGCGGCACTGGTTTCCCGCGGTGTGGGCTCCGGCGACAGCGTGGGAGGCGGCTCGGGCCGCTTCCGTGGCGCCTACAGCTCCGGCGGCGGCGGCAGTTCCGGTGGCGCAGCTCCTCTGGCGCTCCAGCCTAGGCAGCGGCTCCAGGGGCGGCGTGGAGGGCTCCTGCTCTCAGGAAGCCACGAGGAACGTGAGCGGGGCTGAGCTCACGGTCCTCCGGAAAGGGACGCACGCTCTGCCCTCACTTCCGGTTTCTCATCAAGGGGCGTGGTGACATGCGCAGTTTATAAATTTGGACCAATAGTTCTGCTACTTCTTACAAACCCTTATTAGCATAACAGTGAACCAACGGCTTCTTTATACCGGTGGACGTTAGAAAACCGGGAGCGCCCTCTAACGTCTGGTTTCCGAGGGTGGACTCGGACTTTGGTCTCTGCCCTGAAGATTGGTGTGAGCTTCTGCTGGAAGACAGAGCCTGCTGTCAAGAGCTGTTTGGCTGCAGAGGCGGCTGCTTGTGAGGGATCCACCTGCCAGTCCAAGCAGGAAATTATAGTTTCCTTACAGGAATCTTTTAGGAAGGTACGTATACTTACTCATGTGTATTAATACAAATAAAATTACGTTTTCTTTATATAATTTCACACATTTCTTATTCAAAATAAGAAATTGATTTGAAAATTTGACAAAGACCATATATGGTGGCACACATCTGTAATCCCAGTTATTGGGAAACTGAGGAAGAAGAGTTGCCAGTTCAAGTTTGCTTTTCATTTAAAATGACTAATATAAAATCTATTTCCAGGAATTTTATCTGTTTTAAATAAATTGTCAAATATGGGGATTAAGAGTTAGGTAGCATTATATTATTTTCCTGTTAATATGGATGGGGTCATTCAAGGTGCTCTGCTTTTATTCCTGATATTGATAATTTTTACCCCCCTCTTCAATTAGTATGGTTAGGAATTTATCAATTATATGTTTTTTTAATATCCAGGTTCACATTGAATTTTCTTCATTTTCTTTTATTTAACTGATTCTGAGTTTAATATTTATTATATTTTGACTTAGATTGATTTTTTTCCTTTTTTCAATGTGAATGTTCTGGATAATTATTTTGAAACTATTTTTCTTTTCTAATAGAAACAATTAATGCTATCCATGTTCCTCTCAACACTAAATAAATGCACTCCATAGAATTTACCTATATCAGCTATCTAGTGTTTAAAAATTATATTTGTATCTTTGACTCCTGGATTATTTAGAGTTATGCTGTTTGATTACCAAATATTAGGGATGTTATGCATTATTTGTCTCTTTCTCGTGTGTGTGTGTGTGTGTGTGTGTGTGTGTGTGTGTGTACATGTGTGTACATGTTGCCCAGGAATGGACCCAGTGCTTTAAGTATGCAACTGAGTGCTGTACCACTGAGCTATTTACCCAAGCCCCATTGATATTGAACACAAAATTTGTATGATATCAACAGTTATACATTTTGGTGTTTGTTTTGCTTGTTGTCTAGATTATTGAATATTCTGTGTGCATTTAAGAAGTGCTGTTTTTGTTTTTGCTGGGATTTTGTTCTGTAAATGTCAATTAGTTCAAGTTCTCTGATTATTTCATAAAGATTATCATCTATGGATTGTTGAATTTCTGTGTAAATTTTCTATTAAACAAGTGCTATAGAAATCTTCATCTTTGTCATTGGGTTTTAAGTATTTTGCTTATTGATCTATTATTTTATGTGTTCACGTACTTTAAAAAATTTTGGGAGAACATGCAAATTTAGGATTGTTAAGACTTACGGAATTGTTCTTTTCATCAGGTAATGTGCTACCTCACATAGTTCTGTTTTGAGGTTCTTTTTCTTATTATTAGACCTTATTGAGCTTTCTTTTGGTTATGGGTTTCATAGTACACATTTTTTCCCATTGCTCAAAAGATAATCAATGATTTTAATTAAATGCCTACCAATACAGAAATATCCTTATTGTAGTAAGTTTTATTTTGTCTTATAGTATCATGGAAATATTTTATAGCTTTTTAATTTTGAATTCTGTAAATATTAATATTTCTGACTAATTAGTACATTGTAAATTGTCTATAGATGTAAAATAATTAATCTATGTGAGTAAAATTTTCTCTCATGATGACCATCATACTGACACTAAGTTTGCCTTTCTATAGTTTGCCAACTGTTTGACATACACTGAAGCAGATATGTCAGGAATGAAGAATTTTTAAAAATCAAGTGTGAAAATAAAAATTTATAATTTTTACATTTGTCTGTTGGTGCTAACAATCTGTTATTTAAGTTGAACATTGGTAAGCTAGCAGAATTTAAAAATAAATCAAAAGATTATTCAGGTATATTGGAATTGTAAAGTCAAATGAAAGATGAAAGGTGGCAGTCAAGTTTCTCACTGTTGAGAAATAGATGTCCTTTAAAATGTAGAGGCAACTTCCTTTGATCCTTTTTTTTCTGGTGTTTTAAACACAAATGGGTAGTAGATTTTGTCTAATACTTTTTCTGAATCTATTGGGATAACCATGTAATTTTTTAACTCTTTTTTTTTTGTGCTGAATCACATTTATTTATTGACATATTTTGAACACACCTTGAATAATTGGGATGAAACCCACTTTATCAGGATACACACTATCTTCTTGATTTTTTTTTTTTTTAGTGTGGTTTGCTAAGAATTTTTGCATCTATGTTCATCAGGGATAAATTGGTCTGAAATTTTCTTTTCTTGATGTGCCTTTGTCTGGTTTTGCTATTAGGATAATACTGGGCTTCACAGAATGAATTGGTATTGTTCTCTCCTATTTCATGGAATTAAATTTGAGGAGTATTACATTACACCTTCTTTAAAGGTCTGAAGGATACCAGCTAAGGATTCATATGGTCATAGATGTTCCATTGTTCCAAGACTTAATAGCTGTTTCATTTTCATGACTTCATATTGGTCTACTTAAGTTTTTTACATTCTTATGGTTCAATTGGGGTAGGTCATATGTCTCTAGGAATTTGTCACTGTCTTTGACATCTTCCAGCTTAATGGAAATAGTTTCCAATGATCTTCTGGATTCAGTAGTGTCTATCGTGATATCTCCTTTTGTGTTAGTAGCTTTGTTAATCTGGGTCATCTCTCTCTTTCTTTTGATTAGTTTGGCTATGACTTTATCTTTATCATTTCAAAGAATCAACTCTTTATTGCACTGATCATATTTATTACTTCTTAGTCTCAATTTTCTCTATTTCTACTCTGATTTTAGTTATTTTTTTGTTTTCTACTAATTTTTAGCGTGTTCTTTTTCTAGGGCCTTGAGGTATAATCTTAGATTATTTATTTGGTATCTATTTTTTAATGTAGGACTCAGTGCTCAAATCTTTCCTCTTAGAACTTCCCTCATTCTGTCTCAGAGATTTTAATATATTGTATCTCTATTTTTTTTTGTCATAAGCTTTTAATCACTGTGACCAAAAGATCTGACAAGAACAATTTTAGAGAAGAAAAAGTTTATTTGGAGCTCATGGTATCATAGGCCTTTGTCCGTATATGGCCAACTTCATTTATGTGGACCAGAGATGAGGCAGAACATCATGTCAGAAACGTGCAAGAGGAAAACAGTTCAAGACATAGCCACCAGAAAGAAGAAAGAGCTTCACTCACAGGGACAAAATACAAACTCCAAAGGCACACTCCCAGTGACCCGCCTCCTCCAGCCAGACCTTAGCTGCCTATAGTTACCACTCATTTAATCCATTCAAGTGGACTAATACACTGTTTAGGTTGATACTCTCATAACCTTATCATTTCTAAATTTTCTTTTTCTTTTTTTTTTGGAGAATTAAGGGTTAGCTTTATTAACTGCACTGAAATTATCATCACTGTAATTTTACCAAGCACAAAAATCATCCAGTACATATATATGCAGTACATACATATATATATATCACATAGTCAGTTTTCTGTAGGACTTGCTGGTGATTCTGATCCAGCACAAAAATGCAAATTCCATGTAGTTAGGTTGGTGGCACACATCTAGAATCACAGCTACCCGGGAGGCTGAGCCAGGAGGATAGCAAGTTCAAGGCCAGCCTCAGCAACTTGGCAAGGGTGACTCAAAGAAAAAAGGCCGACAGTGCAGCTCAGTGGTAGAGCAGGCTTGAGTTCAATCCACAGTATGGGCGTGGGGAGATTGCATGTGAAAACAAAATGTACAGAGGAGCACAGTGGCAGAGTCTATCAACAAGACATTATAAATAGATATTAAAAAGAGAGCAGAATCTAGAGACTAAAACGCCTAAGAATCATTATCCTAGGTTTGATGTAAGGTTCAAGTGGATTAATGTACACAAAAGCTGTTTTAAAAATAAAAATCAGAACATATACACAAGATAATATCAAGTTGGGGGAATCATTTAGGAACATAGCATAATAGAGGCCTTAAAACTCTGCTGTCCTTAGATAAAAAAATCTTGAAATATGCATAATCTTCAACAGATGTCATAAGTACATTTTTTCAAAAACCAGGAAAGTGAAATGGGAGGTGTTGAAAAATCTGAGGAAAATCAGAACTTCTGAGTATTTCAGGATTGGAACCCAGTGCCACATCCCACACTCCAAATCCCAGGGCAGGATCAGGTCCTACTATGGCACTCAGCTTTTTCTAAATATGCCCCATTTTTTCAGCACTAGTCTGCACTAACCTAAGCCCATCTGCGGCACATCTTCTCTCCTTAGAGGGCAGAAGAGGTGGGGTGTGTAGGACCTGTGAGCCACCATGGAAGCTGGCCCTAATGAGGCCCACCTTCCTGGCTTTAGGCTGGGTCCCCAGAGTGTGGGCAACAGAGATTAGTAAATTGGAGTCCATTCCCACGGCCAGAGAGTATTTATGAAACAGCTGCCTTGTCAGATGGATATAGTCAAAACCAAAAGGCATCTCTAGATCTGCAGTAGGAATTAGAAAAATTATCTGGGCATTTTGGCTTTGCACTCGTCTCTCACATATATATGTTTGGTTCAGGGAATCAAGTAAATTCCAGGGATGCAGCGCGTGATGTTCTGAAATTAGTGGATAACAGCTCTACAGAAAGGTTTCAGGTTCCAGCTCAAAACCACAAACTCTGGGTCGTAAATGCTATTTTAGCTCAGGAATGTGTGGTGGCTCCACCCCTTGTGTAACCCAAGCAGCTACTTTTCTCTTAGAAGGATGCTGACAGAAAGGTCTGGCCAGCTAGGAGAGCACTTCAGTGTCCCATTTTCTTATGAAACTCACCTTCTCCTCCTCTAAAAGCTGGTCATTGTTGAGGAATCAAGAACACAGCACTGGCTGCAAGAGCAAGGGAAGGGCAAGAGCTACCTGCTAAGTGTTCTGACAACAAGTCACCTATCACCCAGTCACCTTGCAAGCTCAGCAATCCTGACTCTAGCTCTTCATCAAGGGCTGAGAGAGCAAAAGGGGCCTCCAGGTTTTTTCCATTATGGTTCAGTGGTGAAGCTGCTTTTGGAAAGGCGGATACAAATGAGGATATTCACCACATACATGCAGCCTTATCTGTTTGAAAGGATAGGGGGAAACATTTTTGGGGTGTCAGAGTCAGATGTTTACAAGGTATGGGGAACTTGGGGTTTAATCCTAGGATTCTCCTCGCTGCTCATTAATGCCCACTGGGTGTGGGGAAATTTGGAAATTCATGAGAACCTTGGGATCTGGGTGACAGCTTGCCTAGCATGGATGAGGCCCTGCGTTCCACAAAACCAACACCACATACCAACATGTTGTGTCCGCCGAGGACTAAAAAATAAATATTAAAAACTCTCTCTCTCTCCTCTCTCACTCTCTCTTTAAAAAAAAAAGAAAAAAAAACATATGGAGGTTAAAATACCAATATAATACATTGGATTATAACCTGAATTGTGGAATCTGGAAACCATTCTAACTAGAAATATTCTGTTTTATAATTTGCTCAACTTGTAGCCTTGTTTAGAGCTAGTATTTTGGAAGAGCTAAATGCATATTTATGGAAATAGTAGGAAGAAAATAAATTCAGGTCCTCAGGGTTGTGGGTTCAGTACCAAATTGTGGAAAATATAGACAATTACTGTTTTTGTTTGTTTGTTTATTTGTTTGTTTGTTTTTTGTTTTCCTATAACACTGAAAAAACAGCAGTTAAAAATGCTGTTTGGGGTGGGAGATAGGGGATCTCTCCCTTTATTCTCCTTATTGATAGGAGCTCTTGATGCTTCAGGATATCTCAGCCACTATCACATTCTATAGATTGTTTATTTTCAGCTTCCTAACAGAAGAACCCTGTAAATAGTATGGAAGTTCCTCAATAAAATTAGAGGAGGCTGGGGTTTTAGATCAGTGGCAGAGCACTTGCCCAGCATGTATGAAGCATTGGGTTTGATCCTCAGCACCACATAATTAATAAATAAATAAATAAATAAATAAATAAATAAATAAATAAATAAAATAAGGGCATTGTTGTCTCTCTAAACTAAAAATATTTGTTTAAAAATTAAAAATAAGATTATAATGTAATACAGCTATACTACTCCTGAGTATATATCAAAGGAAATGAACTCAGAACTCTTTTGTAAGAGATAGCTGCATGCCCATGTTAATTGCAGAAGTATCCATGATAACTAAGATATGGAATCAGTCTAAATGTCCATTAATAGATGAATGGATAAATAGAATATAGTATATAATACATGTATATATATATACTTATTATATATATGCATATATTATACATATGTATGCACAGTGGAGAATTATTCATGCATAAAGAAAAATAAAATCCTGTTATCTGAAGCAAAATGGATGGACCTGGAGGACATTATGTTAAGCACAATAAGCTAGACAAAGAAAAGACAAGGATCTCATGTTTCTCTCATATGTGGAAACTAAATATAAGCTGAAGTGAAAGTAGATTAGTGTTCTTGGTGTTTTTTGTAGGGTGCTGGAGGGGAGAAGAAGGGTAAGGTTGGAGAAACGGTGATGGATATGATCAGTACATGCAATATTGTAGGGAAATTTCACTGTGAATTCATATAATATGTACATTTAATACATATTAATAAAAAAGAAAATTGAAACTGAGACAAAACAAAAACTTTTCCCTGAACCCAGAACTTCCTTTGACACAGTAGCTTCCAAAGCAGCCCAAACAGTAGTGTAGGGTTCCATGGACCTTTCCTCCTATCCTCCCCAGTATTCCTCTACTTGTGCAACCTGTGTGTGGATAGGGGTAGGGAAGTTCCCTTTCACCATTGGGGTTGAAGAAAAGATATTATTGAAAACAAATATTAGAACTTACAAAAGGATTTATACATAAAACAGTATTATAAAAAAAGATAATCATCAATTTACCCTTAAAAGTGTACACTAGCACATGTATGCATGTATGCATGCATACGTGCACGCACACACACACACACACACACATCATAGAAGTAATACTATCAAAAGCCTACCTAAAAGAAACAAATAAGCTTGTTAGAAAATAAAATAAGCATTTCTAAAAGCCAGCTTGCAAATTTCTGCAATTTGTATGTTGGAGGCTACAAGGATATGACAGATATGATTATTCATGAATCAGGATGTATTCATTTGTTAACTTTTCCACCATTTAGGTTGGGGCATATTTTACTTTGTTATTTATTCATAGCCATGGAAACCAGAAGTTTATCTCATAATCAGAGTCAAGGCATGTAGTAACAAAAAAAAAAAAATAAGCAAATGCTTGTTTTAGATGTGTTATGAAATCAACTGAATCTTTGAAGGCCAATTGGAGATTACCCAGGGTTAACCAGCTGCTTTGGAAGTGTAACAGGAACCAGGACGACTAAAGATACTGACACTTAAGTTGAATAAACCAAAGGAATTGTGCTTGACAGGTACCTTTCTATATTAAGAGGATTTTTAAAAAAGTGTTCACAAAGGAGCAGAGGTAATGGAATTTCAAGTAACGTTGAACAGAGTATTATGAGATTTAGTTCTAGTTCTAAGTATGTCAATGATCTGGATAGATTACTATTTTGTTTCATAACAGTACTCTCTACATATGCAAAATAAAACAGCTAGGTGATCTCTAACATGTCCCAGAATGTTACAGTTCATATCTGAAGCAACACTGAATGGTTTGCTAACCTAGGAAAATTGTTTGTGGAGAATAGACAATTATGCAATGTATCTTGTCAGTTGTCTGCATCACAAAATGAACAAAATATCAATCTCTTGTGTTTCAAGAGCCTATTTCTGCTGTATAAAATTTTTCATCAAAACACAAAAAGCTCAGATTCTTTTGGAAATGTGCCATGGAAAGGAAATGAAACCATTAGCCTGGTGACTGCTGGTTGGAGGCTTGTTTATCTGAAGGTTAGCCAAGATTCTGGTAAAGAATGGGCTGGAGTTCCCTCAAACACAACATTTTATGTGAGGCTTCCAATACTTGTGTAAGTAATTGCACAAGCTTCCCTTGCATTATTATGATATTTCTAATTCCTTTTCAAATCTAGAAACCAAAAGGCACTCAAATATCTAAAATAGAGAAAATAGTATTAGATATTCTCTTACTCAAGTAAGATGGACATGAATATAGAATTTTGAACTGCAATATATTTGAAAAGCCTCTAAAATTTTCCCTATTGACTGATCTTTTTTCCAGATTCATTTCCCATGCCCAGATCTATTTTCTGTGAAAGATAGCATGAGCTTTTGATGGCCTGCAGGACATTGATACTTGGATATGCTGCTTTCATCATAAAACACAGGTCCAAAGCTTACTCATCTTCTCCCATTTAAACCTGTTTTCCTCACCCACTGCTTTTAGTATCACCCTCGTTTGAAATCTTGGAGTCATCTTTGACCCCTTTCCATTCCTAAAATCATTTTCTCCAGTTTGTCATCATATTCTTCCTTCCAAATAATTTCTTCTTTCCAAATATTTGCTCATATTGAACATTTTTTCCTTTTTCTACAGCTCTGTGCTCATCCCTACTGATTGCTTCTAGATTATTGAACTGTTTTCCTAACTTATCTCCTTATATCTAGAATTTCTTTTCTTTAATACATGGAACTCTAATACTTCACCCCAGATCTTAATCCTTGTGTACTGTATCACCTCCTAAATGAATAGTTTTGAATCAAATAGAAATTTGGTAGTTTGGCCTGACTTTCAATGTCTTTTATAATTTATATTCTCCTATGCATGTAACTGTAACGTAAACAGCAACTACTCTTCCCCTTTCATTTATCATTTTTCTGAAATATACTCTGGCTATGTTGATGAAATAAAGAATTTATTGAAAATATCAAAGGAAGCATTACAAGCAGTTATACAGTGTTAGAAACAGATTAATTTTCCACACACCAGAGTGCAGAGAAATCTCATGATAGGTTGCAGGGAAAGTTAATAGGAGCAACCTAAACCTAGACTGTGTGTTCTGAACCTGACCAAACATATCTTAAAACAAGTGGCAGAGCAATCATATTCCTGATATCTTAATTACATTTTAAGACAAAGTACAACATTCTTTAAAGGATACAGAAATATCTGGTACCACAAATTTAAACTTTACAATGCCTAGCATCCAATCAATGTACTACCCAAACAAAGAAAGAGGAACATATGATCTGTAACTGGAAGAATGTGAATTAGTGGAAATCTGTAAAATACATACTGGTTGTTTAACACCTGACTATGAGTCTCATAATCTTTGTCATTTCCAAGTCTGCCTTATAGATATGCTCAAATATGTTCATGGAGGGAAAGAGCATATTAAAAATGACAATTGAAATTCGAAAGGAAAAAGTAAGTAAAATAAGAACTACACTTGATGGAATTAAGCACAGATTAAAAATTGCAGAAGGAAAAAATGAGTATGCTTAATCTTTTTTTTTTTTTTTTTTTTTTTTTTTGCCAAGGAAGGGCGGTGCCCTCAGAGCTTTATTATCTGCTGCCACAGTATGCACAAGGTGACACTAACACACATTCTATGCGGGGACAAGGGAGGCCAGACAGCTACGCGTAATGCAAAGAAAAGGGGGAAGTTGAGGACTCTGATGGTGGCTGACACCACTGAACTCTGCTACCAACAAGACCAGAGTTCCCAGGTTCACACTGACACATCTTCAAACACTTGCAGTTTCACGTATCGTGGAGAGGAACATCCACAAGTCAGACTCTGAAAATTCAGATGATTGGATGGAGAGTTCTTTCACGGCGGGGGGTTGTCACAAGTGGACTTCAGAATCAGCTTCTCCCCCCTCTTCTCAACTTCAAAGCCCATCTTCTTCAGCAGGGATGTGTCCGCCAGCCCCTGCTCCTCCATCTTTGCAATCAAATCTTGGTTCTGGCTGTTGTCCTCAGTGAGGTTGCGGACAGTGTATACCACCCACTGCATCAGAAAGGGGTTACTGTCATCGATGTTGCAGCTGTCCAGGATCAGCGGGATGCCATCCAGCTCATTCACCTTGTGTTGGTTATCTTTATTCTTGTAACACAGATTTCCAATCAAGCGAATAAGATGAGACTTAAACCCCTCGGCCATATTTGAGATGTCACCTTCTGCTTTTATGCAACCAGAGGTACTGAAGATGTTTGTGGTATCCTTTCCAGCTACATGAATTAGTCGTAAAAGATCGACCACACGTTCCAGCAGGCCAGGAAAGCCCTGCAGATAGCCCAGCAGCTCGGTGTTGGCCGTCATTTCACACAGCACATCCAGAAGCCTAATGGTGGCAAGAGCCTCCTCGTCCTCAGTGTGCTGCTCAGAGGTCAGCTTCAGCACAGTCCTGCACTGATCCACAAAGGAGCTTGCAATCAACTCGGCGTGGCGCAGAAACACTGGCACATCATCCTTGGTCAACGGCTCGTCTCCCACCAGCTTGGCTATCATGAGGTCGAGCAGTGTGACCCTTTCTTGATTGCTCAGTTTGGCATACATGGCTTGCACCAATTCCGGGCTTTTCAGAAAGTGATCAGTAATGATCAAGAACGGCCACTCTGACTCAGGCTGCTTCTGGTGAGCTTCAATGACATTAATTGCAATATTGAGGGTTTCTTCCAGTTCTTTCATCCTCTCAGGATTAAGAGATGTGAACAAAATCATTGAACAGTAGGCAACAATTTTTTTGTCTAGATGATTTAAGCAAGACATGAAGAGCTCGGGGAAGGCGTGCACCCACACGATGGCCTGGGAGTCTTCGTTCCGTGAGGCAAGGTTGCCTAAAAACTGCAGGCCACAGCGAAAGGCTGTCAAGAGGGAGTCCGGTTCCACTCGTAGTTCACGGAACAGAAGAACCAAATCAACAGCCACACCAATCGTATCGAGGTTTCTGATTGCATTCTGGTTCGCAGCACACTCCACACAAGCGTTCCGGAGACACCTGAAGCACTCAGTTATCAGCTGCAGACTGGAAGCCAGATGCTCCACCTGGGATGGGTCCCTGCAGGCCAGCTCCACAGCATGAGATGACTTCTTTAAGATGTCCAACACTCTTTGGAAGATGGTCCTGGGTGCTGTTTCTCCGTTGCGCTGCTCCTTGAAGAGCGCGGTGAGCGCGCGAAGGGCCTCCAGATCCTGGATGGGCGCCGGCACCATGACGCCCGAGAGCCGGGCGGGCGGAGGCCTGGGCGCCGCCATCTTGCCTCCTGCGCGGCCAAGCGGCGCTGAGGAACGGCGCTGAGGGGTGGCGAGGGGCGGCGAGGGGCAGCGAGGAGGAGGAGGAGCGGCGAGGGCCGAGGGGCCGAGGTGGCAGGAGGCGAGGCGGAGGCCGAGCGGCAGCACGAGCGCGGGGCCGCACGCAGCGCCGGAGCCCGGGAGCCGCCACCCGGCCGCGCAGAGCCGCCGAGCAGGCCGGGGAGGGGGCGGCGGAAGTATGCTTGATCTTAATCATAGCAATGGAAACAAAAAAAGAAATATATGTATGAATGGGATTCTACAAAGTGAGGGAGAGGAAGGGAAGATTTGAATGATAAGGAGGAGGTTTAGGGGAAAAACTGAAAGAAACAGATCTAAAACTGTTTAAATTTAATAAAAACTATGAACACATATTTGTAAGAAGGTCTATTAAACCCAACTAGAGCAACCATTAAAACTAAACAAAACCAACCAACAAACAAAAACAATAAAACAACCAGGCCTCAAATACACCAAATTGTGGAAAATCAGTTGCAAAAAAGAAAAAAAAAATCTTAAAAACCAGAGGAAAATAATGTTAAAATGATAGAAAATACCTATCAGAAACTATGTAAGCTAGAGAAAATGGAGTGATCTCTTTCAAGTACCTAGAGAAAAAAAATTGCCAACCTAGAATTCTATGCCCAGTGCAAATGAAATGACAATTAGAAATGAAAATGATTGAGAGAAATTTCTAAAAACTTTCAAGTAACTCATGGGTCAAAGCGAAATATTACAAAGGCATTTATAAATACTTGCAATGAATGAAAGTAAAAATAATAAATAAAAATTTGTAAGATGAATCCAAAGTTGTGTTTAGAGGAAATTATAGTGATAGATCCTTCTATTAGAAAGAGAAAAATGGATCCAAATCAAAGAAGAAGATAAAACATAAAGGAAATAATAAAATAGATAGGAATCTAATAACACTGAGGCCAGAAAAACAATAGAGAAAATTCTTTGAAAACAAAGCCTTGTTCTTTGAAAAGATTAATAAGCCTGATGAACCTCTCTCTGGCTAGGCTGAACAAGAAAGAAATAAAGAAAGCCTACATTTTTCATATCAGGAACTAAAGGGAAAACATCACTATGTTTCCTACAGATTTTAAAGGGGATAATGAGGTAAAAAAATTGAACAATTTTATTTTAATACATTAAGACAATTTAGATGAAGCTGACTAGTTCCTTGAAAGATACAAATTACTGAGGCAGAAAGAAAACTCCTAGAGCCTATATAGAAACTCATGCAAAGGTGAATACTGCTATTTATCTTAGGAAAATGTAAATCCAAGTTATAGCGATAACTGGGGTGGGGAGTAGTTGCCTTCAGGGGACTTTGGCAATGTCAGGAGTCAGTTTCGAATGTTAAAACTGGAGCAATATTCCTGGCATGCAGTGGGCAGAGGACATAGATGCTATTAAACATCCAACAATGCTCAGCACAAAAATTATCTTGCCCAAAATATTAACAGTGTTGGGGGGAGGGTAAGAAATTTGACACTACACACACAATACAATAGGTAACATTCAAGACAACAGTAATGTTGTCAAGAATGTAGAGAGAAAGGAAGTGGGAAGTTATAGAATCATTAAATAGTTTGGTGGTAGCTTATAGTGTTGAACATGGGCAAGCAAGCCTAATGACAGGTATTTATCCAAGAAAAATGAAAACTTTCGTCCACTGTGTGAGTCTGCTTCCCATTGCTGGAACAAAATATTTGATAAAAACAACTCAAGAGAGAGAGAGAGAGAGAGAGAGAGAGAGAGAGAGAGAGAGAGAGAGATTGCATGCCAAATTAGGAAACCCCTTCTGTAACTATGGATTTCAGAAACACTGAACCTTTATCAGAGTCAGAAAGTCAAAGTCAGAGAAAAACTTATTTTAGCTCATGGTTTTAGAGGTATCAGTACATGGTTGGTTGGCCCCATCATTTTTTTAGGCCTGTGGTGAAGCAGAAACTCCTGTTGGGGAAGCAGGGGGAGGGCAAGGGCCAGGGATAAAATATACCTTCCAGGGAATTCCCCCAGTGACCCACCTGCTCCAACCAGGCCCCGCACCTCCTCATTTTTCCAAACTTTCCCAATAGCTTCAGAAGCTTGGAACAAGCCTTCAATACAAGAGCCTTTGTGGACATTCCAAATCCAAACTGTAACATCTACACAAAACTTGTGTCCTTTCTTGACCACTTTATTTTAATATTTGTAAAATGTGAAGAGCTCAAATGTTCATCAACTGGTGAATTAATAATCAGATTATGGCATAGCTATATAATAGAATACTACTCAGCAATCAAAAGGAATAAATTAGATGCTATGGTTGTGGCTCAGTGGCAAAGCACTTGCCTAGCACATATGATGAACTGGGTTTGATCCTTAGCACCACATAAAAATAAACAAACAAAATAATGGCATGCTATTCATCTATAACTACAAGAATTTAAAAAGCCTAGCACATATGATGAACTGGGTTTGATCCTTAGCACCACATAAAAATAAACAAACAAAATAATGGCATGCTATTCATCTATAACTACAAGAATTTAAAAAAATTTTTTGTAGTTATAGATGGACATAATGCTTTTGTTTATTTTTATGTGGTGCTGAGGATTGAACCCAGTGCCTCATGCATGCCAGCCAAGCGCTCTGCCACTGAGCCACAACCCCAGCCCTACAAGAATTTTTTTAAAAGAATAAATTATTAATACATGCAATGACATGGATGAATCTCAAGAGCATGGATCTAAGTGAAAGGATCCATACCACAGAGTTCATATTGTTTAATTCCCTGTATACAAAATTCAATAAAAAGCCACACTATAGTAGTCTGCTTTTGCAGGGTGATGAAAATGTTCTAGAGTTTGAATTTGCATTACTGTGGATGTTTTCCAAAATTCATGGGTTATATAGCTCAAAATCAGGAAGTTTATATGCAGATTGTACTTCAAAATAATCAGATTAAAAGAAAACAAAGAGAGTAACTGCAAACCAAATAAGGGAAACCCCTTCTTCAACGTAGGTGTCAGAACCACTCAGAGTTTATCAAAATCAGGAAGCCTCCTGCTAACCTGGAAGCTGATTCTATGATGCCAGCTCAAGTCTACCATGTCAGCTATCATCTGGACCCCCACTGCCAGCCTGCCTCACTATCAAGACCTTCCAAATTGAAGCAGGGAAATCTATTTCTCAGTCAGAATCCTAGCTGTGATGGAATCTGAGTGGTTTGAGTCTGGAGTGTTTCGTAGCTAAGATTCCATGTTAAATGGAAGTTGGAACCAAAAATTAATGAGCCACTCCAGAGTATGTACTATAGTTCCCCGGCTCATCTTCAAGTAGTGACTAGCTAGTATCCTCCCTGCTTCTCCTATGTAATGTTTACTTCCTTCTTTCTTATTTGAGATCACTGCCTTGGGCCTTCCAACTTTTCCCTTCTTCTTACTATCAAGGCCTCCTCTTATTTGGATCCTTTATCTTTCAAAGCTTAGCTCCAGCTCCTTTTTTTTCTTTAAAATACTGCCTGTAGGTCCAGAGAAGCAAGACTTACATCTCAGGGAGCCTATGTTTTGGGGGTTCATTCCTAAAACTGTTCTACATAGCCTTACAATGGTACGTAGTGGTGGAGACTAAATGGGGGCAAACAGTGCTCTTTGGATGGGAAATCAGATTGGACAAAGACCTCTATTATCCTGTGTTTCCTTTCAGTGTGCTTGTTTACCCTCTTCTAATTCCTGGGTTAACTAGAAAACTGAAGGAGCTCAGAACTCAGCCACTGGAGCTATCCTATAGCCTGAGATTTGGCTCATGTTCTAGAAGAGTGACATGATCAGTATTTGTGCTCCCAATGACTGTTACAGTATTTACCCTATAGGGTTATGTGAGTTTGTACCATTAAAATTGGGAAAAATGTTGATTTGGAGCCATTGTCAGTTATGTGAAACTTAGGACTGTAGGTTTACAACTCAGGGTAATTGCTAATGTTTGAGCTTAAGCTGCATCTGTAATCCAGTGTCAACTCTTTCCTTTATTCCAGTTGCAGCCTATTCAGTTCTATAGTATTCCAGCTTCTCTGAAGACCTCATTATGGTGAGGGATGCAACAGCCACAGGTGACCAAGTCTATCTTTCTGAAAGGTGTTCATCACCATTGTTCTGCTGTGCCAGCTGGCTCTTCCACTGGACGCCTCCAATGGATATACCAATATGGTGGCCCAGAGGTCCATCCTAACTGTACATTAGGGCTGAATCTTCCTTGCTTATTTTGTCTGTGAATCTCTTGTTTACGCTCCTGGTGCAATGTGTGAAGACAGGGATATGGTAATAATTGAACACTTAAGTGTTCTCTAACAGTAGCCTAAGTGTTGATTGGTGGAAATTCTTTAAGAACTGGAAGAAACACCATCCATATTTTACATTTATTTTGTATTTTCCCCTGCACCTAGATTTCTCTTAGACACTAGCATGTGATTATTATTTCATTTGTTAGATTTTGTCTGATAGATTGAAAAGCCCATAAAATACTCAACTTTCCCAGTAAATCAAATATTTCATTTAAGGGGTTGAATGCTTAATATTTTCTTTCTAAAAAATGATGCTATTAAATAATGTTGACTTAGTGTCACAAGGAAATCATTCTTCAAGTAATGAAAACTAGAATATATATTTCTTGTTTTGGATGATTTCAGACATAGTGGTGGAGACTATTAATTTTGAAACTGAGTTCTATGTCTGTTATATGGTTAAAGACTAAGAAAGTTTTTGATGGTATGAAAAAAAAAAACAAGCAAACAGACACACATTTCTTGAATGTAAAACAAGTGTCTCTTCCTTTTTGTAAATTATTTTTCTTTGCAGAAAGTATTTTCCAGAGCATTGTGCTAATGCTGACAGAAGCAATTCTGTTTTTCTTTCTTTGGTATGTAGTATGGTTTTAGAGGTCGATGTGATGTACTTTAGTATGACATGAAAGTCATTGTGAGATTTATGGAATTGACCAGAATTTTATTGCAGCCAGATTTTTTCCTAATAACCTAAGCCTGACATCAATTTGGATGATGAATGCACTCAATTTAAATTTCCTTTTTGAATACATACAAATAAATGTTAAAAAAATACAGAAAAACCTGCATTTGGAGTAGATGCCCAGTTCCAAATCTATCATAAACTTGCGTTAGTAATACATTTGAACAATAAAATGTTTTGAGTATTGTTCTTGTTAAATCAATACATTTACCTGTACTTTTGGGGTAAAAAATTCTTCTAAACTGATTTGTATTTATGTCAGAAAAATGTCATCAAATGTGAGTTTGCCTAAATACAATGGAAGGAGTGCCTGAGAAAAAAAAGTATGAAAAAAGAGAAAAGAGAATGGTTACAATAGATAAAAGAACACATATAAAAACAAAACAAAATTTAAAAAGCTTCAAAACAATAGAGCAAGCACCTCAGAGACATGAGAACATGTCTCTGTTGTTTTATTTTGTTTAAATACTTTGAAGCACTCAACTGTAAAAGCTTTCAGTATACAAAATATAAATACACTTATTTGAAGAATGAAATAGTAAATTTGGAATCAGCCAAATATTAGAAACTAAGTTTAGTAAAGCAGCGTATTTTTGAATATCTAATAAATTATCTAAATGGATTTTTGCTTTGGAAACACTTCCAATAATCTGTACTGAATACTGGGGAGAACAGAACAAGCCTTTTTGAGAACTCAATTTTATGTATCCCAGACCAATCTACTTATGGAATAGACAATGATGACAATGACCTGTTTTTAAAAAGTCTATTATTTATATTAAACAGACTATCAATTCTGTAGTAAAGTTTAGAAGTAAACTTTGGTGTGCTAATCTTCTCTGCTAAGAGAGCTTTTGGTGATAAAATATATTCTGTTATTCTGAAACATTTTCTTGTGTACTGCACTCCGATGTAATTATCCATTTGTGAATTTTTAAAAGCATGAATTAATTCAAGCAATTGTTACTAAAATACAGCTAGTCAATATTAACATATTTTTCTAATGGTTCAATTCTTTGACTACATATAATCATTTAAAAAAAAAAACTTTTGTCTTAAGTTTGTTTCAGAAAAATACTGAAAATAAATAGAATCTTAAGTATACTGTTTTCCAGACATTACATTGACCTTATGTTCAATTGACCTTATGACTTCATGTACATAGAAATTTCATTTGTGATATTGGACTGTTAAAATATTTCATTTTTTAAGAGGTAAGCATTTTTAGGTTATATAAATCCTTTTTCCATTTGAAGTTTAAGAAAAGCAAGGATTAAAAAACTGTCTCAGAATGAAAAAATTAGAACTACAAGGCATACACATTGCAAATAAAATTTATAGTTTAAATGTTTTTACATGACATATTACTAAATGTTTTAAAATTTATATCTTATCCCTCTGGAATCACTTGACAATTACATAATAGGTTGATTTCTCATATCTGTTTAGAATAGTATGATTCAAATATTGAAGGAAAGCTATATTAGAATCTATATATTCACCTATATCAAAATCAATTTTGATATTGCTAAATATATAGCTCTACACATAAATGAATACTAGAAGAAAAGTAAGAAGTCCAAATAATAATAGTAAAATCATAGGTGATTTTAATTTATTTTATACCATTAAAATACAAAGTTACAACAAATCTAGTTTTGCAGATCTTAGTTGCATTCTTGAATTGAGCAGCTGTCTGGACTGGAAATGATTCAGAATGCTGCATCCGCCCCACCACTTGTGCAGTTTATATTTATAGCCAGAGAAAGGAAGTGACATGCAGAAAAGGGAAGTGAGGTACAGAAACAGCTGGATTAGTTACAGCTCTATATTTGCCTTCTTACTATAGTTTGAATAGTTGACTGGCTGTGATTGACTGAAGTGCAACTTCTGTGATTGGTTGACACTCACCTATTTATTACCAAGGCAAATTTCAAGTCAGGTTTTCAGTTTCTGTACTAAGTTAGGTTGCAGTTAATTATGTAAGGACATGACTGGAGCCTTCCTCAGGCCAAATGTAGCTTGATTTAAGAATACTTTTGTATACTTTCTCCTTGCTTCAATAAAGGTAAAGTATATTTATAATTATAACAAAATAATGGTATCATAAAAATAATTTCTTATGAAAAATTTCTTTAGATTTGATTTCAATATTTTTTATATAACAGAAAGAACAACAAATGTACCCATAAGGATAATAGAGATTAAGCCTTTCCCTTTTACAGTCTCCAATTCTCTGAAGTTTTAGGCTCTTTCCTGGACTAATAGCAAAAATTCTCTTCTGAGATTCCTGCAGACTAATGAAATGGAGATGAACAACACAAAACACTTCTTATCCCTTATCTTTTTGTATACAGATACAGTCTGATTTCTGAGGTCAGAGTGGCCCAGTGTAGGCAACAAGCATCAAAATGAAAGATGTGTTGTCAACATTTCCTATCCAAAAAGGATGGAAGTTTTGAAAATCTCATCAAAGATTTAGTTATCCTGTTTTGCTTTTATCAATAAGTTCACTTAAAAGGCTTGTTACCTTTAATTCAAGATTTCTAATAATCTAGTAAATTATAATGATCTAGTTATACTGTAACACTTTTTAAAGAAATTATACTTAAATAGATGAATAGATGTTCATCAAAGGATGTTTATAATAGTTATACATTTACAAAATGTGTACAATTCAATAAAACACTAACATAATGTCCTATATATACTGTTTTGTCCCTTAGGAATAATTTATTTTCTGATGTAAACAGTGAGAAAACCAAATTGGAGGTACAAAGTAGTTTATTAACTTCTTCAAAAATTGCTCCTAGAAGTCAGAATTTATTTTTAAAAATGTTGTCTTGAAACAATATCTTACAACCAATTTTTCATTACTATAGATTAATAATATAGTATGAACTACAGAATCCCTAAATTAGATAAAAGATAAAAGAAAGAAAGAAGGAATTGAAAGAACGAACAAGGCTTGTCACTGGAGCAAATGCCTGTTTATTGAGGAACAGCTCTGCATATTTATAGAGCCGGGAAGGTTTGACAGTTGTCATGGGGTGCTTTTTTATTGGTGGGTAAGGATCGGGTGAGCAGCAGGGCTAGTCTGATTGGTGGGTAAGGATCATGTGAGCCAGCAGGCCTCACCATTGGACGGATCTTCTTGGGGGATGGGGAAGTTAGTCTTTGGAGCCAGGCGACTCCCAACAGGAATGACACTAAAAAGCAGGAGACATCATTTTCCACAAATATACCATGGGCATGTAGATGGTTAGAACAGAGCTTGTTCCCAACCTTTTCATTACATGCCTAACTTCTTCTCCTACTTTAGGAAAAATGTTAAAACTTTTCTCATGGAAGGAGGGTGAGTTCGGGGCATCCTTCAGTGAGAAAGAGGGAGGCAACTGACTCAGATAACTAAATTATTGAATAGTGCCACTCTTGACATTGAATTCCTCAGGGTGTGTGAGAGAGAGAGAGTGTGTATGTGTGTGTGTGTGTGTGTGTGTGTGTGTGGTGTATGTGTGTGTGTATGCAAAAGTGTATAATTTTAGAAATAGCAAGATCAGCGTGTGTGGATAGGGAAACAAACTTTAGCCTAAGCCAAGAGCTAGTTGGCTCACTTGGAGGAAGGGTAAGAATTCAATTGACAATCCTTCAGAAGAAAAAATGAAAACTATTCTAAAACTTCAAGAGAAGTTTTAACTTAGAGTTCTCTTTGGAAATTTTAGGCTTAAAAAGCTTCTAGTAATAATCAAGCTAAACTAGGCATCCCTATCTGAGAGAAGTGAGGAATTGGAACAATAGCTGGCAATGACTGGGCCAAGAGATTAAAATGTTAATAATTATTAAATCTGCAGTCTGGAAATCTGTTATTCTAGGCAGTAGAATATGATGAAAATTAGCATAGTAATTCAATTTCAGCTGGTTTTCAAGTTCCAAGTTGATAAAACAGGCTGCCATACATCTGTGGCAATGACTAAGGGTCATGAAGCATCTTAGAATTGCTAAAGGGAAGCCAAACGTATTTCGAAAAAAGTATTTACTACTTTGGATGCCATGAGAGCAAATGACTTCTTTTTTTTTTTTTTTTAACCTTCAGAGGGACTGGAATGTTTAATAGGAATATCTGGCAATATTCATTGCATCATTATAGTGCTTCTTGAATATTTGTACAAAGGAGCAAAGAATTTTTCTAGCAGATCCTAAGATCTGTTAAAGAAATAAATCTGTTGATAAAGTAATTAATTGGAAAAAATAAGTTGCGTGTGTGTTTGTGTGTGTGTGTGTGTGTGTGTGTGTGTGTGTATACTAGATCTAGTCAGATGCTACAAGAATCAATTCAATAACTGAAACTATATTTTATGTTTGCTAGGTATAGTCTGTTCCACCACATCCCCTTTCCATGTTGCTTTATGAGCAAGGGAGAATCCTATCTCAACAAGCAATCTTGGCCTCTGATTTATGCATAGTTGTTTTCTATGTTGGTGAGTTGCATTATATGCTTTTCAGCTTCACAACCAAAATTATTTTAGTACTTTGTTTATTTTATTTCAAATATAGTTTGTTATACATAGTATATAAAAATATTCATTTTTATTTGCCATAAAAATTATTTCTATTCTACCTTACCTTTTAAACTCAGTTTTATAACTTATTGATAATCATTCTTACTAAAGTGGCTAAGAGTACCTTAATATATTAAGCATTTTTTATCGTTGGCTTTTGTCCTAGCTGTTTTACATGTAATCCCATATTGAGGACTCACAATAACAAACTGAGGCAGATGTTATCTAGATAAGATGTAGAAATTTGTGTTATAGATGTCAAGGAACTTGCTGAAGTTGATAAAAACCAGAATTAGAAATAAGATGATATACATTCACAAACCTAGGTTGTTGTTGTTATATTATTGTTATTATTTTATTTTAATCAACTGTGTATTGAATCATACTAAATGGTGTTTTTTCCTATGGAGTACTACAATTTAAAGTTGAATTATCAAACATTGATTCCTATTACTTCTAACATTTTCCTCTAAGACTTTTCTACTCTTTTGTTTGGAAAAAAAACATTGTCTTTTCAATTTTTTTTAAATTTATGTTAATAATAGCTGATTAGAATGCAGTCATCCTAGAAAAAGATTCACTTGGAAGGCAGATATATAATTCATTCACTGATAAACCAAAGGAACTAATTAGTGATTAATCCTGATAAACTGTTTTTACCATATTGGCCTATTTTACAGGTTCTTTAAATATATGACAAAATAAAGGCATTGTGATTTTGATTAGCTCTATTATATTTATTGTATAGCTACCAAACCTAGAAGAAAATAAAAACATGAGTTGATTTAAAATGTCATGGGGTGGAATGATTTGAATACATTCCCACTTTCTTTGTGCTCTTATCTCATATTCCATGACTTTTTTAGTTCCCATAACTCTCTTCCATAACAGACTACTGTTCCCATTTAATCTCACAATACATTGCGCTAGTGTGCGCTTGCTCACTCTCTCTCTCTCTCTCTCTCTCTCTCTCTCTCTCTCTTTCTCTCTCTCTCTCTCTCTCTCTCTCTCTCTCTCACACACACACACACACACACACACACACACACAATTTCTTCCATTTTCATTTCTATTCTTTCAAATATCTAGACTTTCTACTGATTCTAGTTCTTTTCCACCCCTAAGTCTCCTTTCAACTCATTACAATAGAGTTTAATTGACCCAATTTTACCATCACTTGACTGAACTGTTCTTACAAAGGTCACCATTGATTTTCCTGTTTCCAGGTGTCATTGGCATCATATTTAATGCTCATCTTAACTCAAGTGGTCACTTCTTTGTTTTTGCAATACTTTCCTCTCTTCAGTTACATGAAATTATTGCATCATTCTTCTCCTTTTATACTACTGGATCTAACTTCTCAATTGAATTTTCTGTGTTCTTTTCTTTTTCCCAACATCCAAATTATGCTGCTTTTACCTTTTACCTCGTCCCTTCCCTAGATAGCTATATGCCTTCCCAGATATCTAAGCACTGACTTTGAATTTGTATTTCCCCATCTATCATCTCTAGATATACCTATAGATAACAAAAACTTAACATGTTAAAAAATTAATAATAGAAAACAATTTCATTGCACATGCTATATGCTGGTCACTATTCTAAGTGCTCTGCATACATTATCTTAAATAATCCTCACATGGCCTTCTATATAGGTATTATTGATATCCTCATTTTTACAAATAAGTGCAAGTGAGAGAGTTTGATTAACTTGTCCAAGATCACCAAGCAAGTAGGAGATGGAGACAGTTGAACCCTGTTCTAGAGACTATGCTGTTTAACTACTAGACTCTGTATGGCATCTTTATATTTCCTTGCTCTTCACATAGGAATTTGGTAAGCTCTTCTCATCTTTTTAGGAATCAACTTTCATTTGACATCTTCAGAGAAGCTGTCCTTAATCATTTTTGTCCATAGTAGCTCCTGAATACATATCCTCAGTCTTGGCTTTGTGTTCATTTCCCAGAAATTGCCTATTAAAAGTTGTTAAGTCGGGCTGGGGATGTGGCTCAAGCGGTGGCGGGCTCTCCTGGCGTGCGTGCGGCCCGGGTTCGATCCTCAGCACCACATACCAACAAAGATGTTGTGTCCGCCGAGAACTAAAAAATAAATATTAAAAAAAAAAAAAGTTGTTAAGTCAATCAGTTCACTCATCACTTTTGTCAGGCATCCTGGATCATTTTGCTCAATATCCATTTCAATCTCTTTTTGGTGTGCCTTCATGTACTACAGAGATGAAAGTTAAAGTTTTCTAAGTGTACCTTACTGCTGAGATTTAATTTTCATTAATCAGAAGCTCTCATAGAAGACTTTACTTTGGAAGTAAGTTATGTGGGAAGGATGAGGGACATAGGAAAAATTTTGCTCAGATTATGTGAGAAAAGACACAGTTCTAGAGCTGTCAAGTGGCAGAAGATAGGGGTAATGGTGGTTCCTGATTGTTGCAGAAAAATGTTTCTGAACAGTGTACAGTGGTAGAAGCTTCGTGATTATGCAGTTTCCTGCCTGTGGTAGAAACTGTAGCTTCATTACCAGCTCAGTTATTCAGTGGGATTTTTGGAATTATGAAAGCTCAATATAAGGCCAGTTTCTTCAGGCTTCCCAGTGATTTTGTGAACTTTTCATATCTTTTAAAAATATTGTGTGTGCCCAAATCAACATCAATAGACTCTTATCTACAATTAAGGACTTAGACTAGTACATCTAATTACTTTTGTATCTGTCTTGTCTATCAGAATGTAAATAGTCAGACATTAGCCTTTTACTCTCCTTTGATGAATTCACAAGGACACACAGCTTAGCTCATAGTGGATGTTAATATATAATTACTGAATTTCATAACTTAAAGCTTTAGAAAGTTTTGATCTCTTGTGTAATGTTAAAAACTTTTGAAATACCCTGTTAAATACTTTTTATATCCTACCATTCTCTTTTCCTGTGTCTTAAATTACATTTCAGCTTGGTTCTAGAATATATCTAGGGCATAGAGATTGCTGCATAGTTATCAGTTGCTCATGGTTCCTAAAATCTTTCCCCATTTCTGCCATACTTTGGCTTAGCTTTCCAATGCCTCACCTTCCTCCTTTCTGTTGGGCAGATTCCTACTTAATTTTCAAGGACAAACTGAATTTTTCCTAATACTTCTCCCAAATGATCAATCACACCTTAATTTGTGTTTTTGTAACAATTTGCAAATATTTTATTGTAGCATTTCTAGAATAATAGAGTATATTATTTTAAATCATTATAATAAGTGACGCAAAATATCTAGATGAAGGCATATTAAATGACAAAATTCTTGTTAAAATGTGCTATAAACTCAAAATGTAAATCAATATCTTTATTATTACATGCAGAAGCAGATAAAATTATGACTCAATTTCACTTTTCAGGAAGGTACACTTCTGACTTATTGTATTCATCATCTTTTTGTTAATTTACTTGCTTTATACATGATTTGACTTTTTTTAAGACCTAGAAAGAAAAAACAGAAGACTGAAAAAGCCACATTTCAAGCTGTGTGACTGATGTGAACAGCAGAAGGCTCTCTTGGAAAATTAAAATAATTCTATTTCAAATTGATTCATTCCTGTGCAGAGATGTCACAATACCATCCTCAAACAAATAAATGTAAATGAATCATATTTCTTTTTCATTTCCTCTCAAATGAAAATCACGCAGTATAGCATGGATCCTCAAATACTCCACAAATCACTTTAGAATTTGAAAAACAATTATTTTATATATCATTTTATGTATAGTTGATTCCAATTTGACCAATATAAGTAATTATTGTTAATGTTTTTAGTTTTTATTCAAAGTTTTCAGTAAGCCTGTGTATGTAACAGGATGTAATATTTTGTTTTGAAGATACTGTGTTTGAAATATTAAATAACATATATCTCCACTGTTTTTTAAATTCTATTTTTGTTAATGACCCTAAATTTACATAAAAAATAAAATAATGAAAACATTAGTATTTACAATATTAAACATAAACCAGATGGAGAAGTATGTTTTTCCAGATTAAACATTTACTGAGTTGTCAGGAAAAGAACTTCTTTTTTATCCAATTGTGTTTTGGTTTGAATAGATTCTAATTTCTCATCCCTTTACCCTTTTCACCATTTTTCTGTTGCTTTGTGTACTAATAGTAGTTTCCCTACCACTGCTGTCCACAGTTCTGCACAGCTGCTTCCCAGATGAGCTAAATAGCTCATCTAATCTTAAGACAAGTGTAAACTATGGGCAAATCCTATATGGCTTTCACATAAGAGGTGACAGAAATCTCTTTGGAAAAGTTATCATTGCTACACTATATTTATTTTCTGAGAGAGTATTAAAGGAAATTTGACTATAAAAAACACCAAACATTACCTAGCTATACATTCTTTAAATTATGTATATTAGTTGAAAACTAGTGAAGAAAAAGCCTAGATTTGAGAAAAACATAAAGATGTATTTAAAAAAAATAAGAAAGAAACTTGACCTTTCTAGAACAATGAGAATGTTTTTAGATTTTTTCTTTGCTACAAAAAGTTTAATAAACAACTTCGACACAGTATTTCATCTAGTATAAAATAGGAAAACTACTCCATTCACAATAGCCTCAAACAAACAAACAAACAAATAATAACAACAACAAACTTTGGGACTCAACAAAAAAGGTAAAATACCTCTACAATGAAAACTACAAACCACTAAGGAAAGATATTGAAGAAGACCTTCAAAGATGGAAAGATCTTCCATGTTCTTGAATAAGCAAAATTAATATTATCAAAATGGCCATACTACCCAAAGTACTATAGAGATTCAATAGAAACAGATAAAGCAATCATGAAATTCATTTGGAAAAAATAACTCAGAAAAGCCAAAGCAATCCTTAGCCAGAAGGGTGAAGCAGGAGGCATCACAATACCAGACCTTAAACTATACTACAAAGCTATAGTAACAAAACAGCATGGTATTGGCACCAAAATAGACATGTAGATCAATGGTACAGAATAGAAGATACGGAAACAAACAAACATGAGATAAATACAGTTATCTCATACTATACAAAGGCACCAAAAACATACATTGGAGAAAAGATAGCTTCTTCAAAAAATGGTGCTGGGAGAACTGGAAATCCATATGTAGCAAAGTGAAAATAAACCCCTATCTCTCACCATGCATAAAACTCAACTCAAGATAGCTCAAGAACCTAGGAATTAGTCCAGAGACCCTATACCTAATAGATGAAAAAGCAGGCCCAAATTTTCATCATGTCAGATTAAGCCTGGAGTTCCTTAACAAGACTCCTAAAGTGCAAGAAATAAAATCAAGAATTAATAAATGGGATGAACTCAAACTAAAAAGTTTCTTCTCAGCAAAAAAACCAAACAAACAAAAAAACAATCAATGAGGTAAAGAGAGACCCTACATTTTGGGATCAAATTTTTGCCACACACATGTCAGATAGAGTGCTAATCTTCAGGATATATAAAGAACTCAAAAAATTAACTCCAAAACAAACAAACAAACAAACAAAACCAAACAACTCAATCAATAAATGGGCTAAGGAGCTGACTTGACATTTGACATTTCTCAGAAGATATACATTTGATCAATAAATATATCAAAAAATGTTCAACATCTCTAGTAATTAGAGAACTGCAAATCAAAATTATTCTAAGATTTCATCTTACACCAGTCAGACTGGCAGTTATCAAGAATTCAGACAACAATAAATGTTGGCGAGGATGTGGGAGAAAAGGCATACTCATACATTGCTGGTGGGACTGCAAATTGGTGCAATCACTCTGGAAAGCAGTATGGAGATTCCTTAGAAAACCTGGAATGGAACCACCATTTGACCCAGCTATCCCACTCCTTGGTCTTTACCCAAAGGATTTAAAATAAGCATACTACACTAATACAGCCACATCAATGTTCACAATGGCTCAATTCACAATAGCTAAATTGTGAAAGCAAACTGATGCCCCTCAATAGATGAATGGATAAAAAAACTGTGGTATACATACAAAATGGAATATTGCTCAGCATTAAAAGAGAACAAAATTATGGCATTTGTAGGTTAATGGATGGAGGTGAAGAATATCATGGTAAGTGAAGTAGGCCAATCCCCTAAAACCAAAATCCAAATGTTCTCTCTGATAAGTGGATATTGATCTATAATGGGTAAGCGGGAAAAAAATGGAAAAAAATGAAGGAATTGTGATTGGGCAAAGGGGAGGGAGAGTGGGGAGGGTGCATGATGGCAGGAAAGATAGTAGAATGAGATGGACATCATTACCCTAGGTACATGTATGACTGCACCTATGGTGTGATGCATGTATCATGTACAACCACTGAAATGAATAGTTCTGCTGCTGTTTTGTACAATGAATCAAAATGCATTCTGCTGTCATATATACTTAATTTAAATAAATTTTAAAAACAGAAGTGACAAGTCAATACAAGGAACTAAAGCAATGATTTTTTCCCCTCAGTTTTATTGAGGCATAATTGACAAAATTGTATACATTAAGGTATACAATATGATGTTTGGCTATATGTGTACACTATGAAATGATCACCACAATTGAAACAATTAGTACATCCGTCAGTTCACAAAGTTACTTGGTATGTACGTGTTCGAGGTGAGAACACTTAAGATCTATTCTCTTAGAAAAACACAAATATATACAATATAGCATCATCAACTATAATCCCCTTGCTGCCTATTAAATCTTCAGAACTTAGTCACCCTGTTTTATAGTTTAGATATGAGGTGTCTCCCAAAGGCTAAAGTGTGAGACAATCCAAGAATATTCAGAAGTGAAAAGATTAGATTATGAGGGCTGTAACCCAATCATTGGATTAATCCACTTGAGTGTATTAAGGGGGGGGGGAGTAACTGTAATCAGGTAGGGTGTGGTTAGAAGAACTGGCCTTTAGGGTTTTTATTTGTCCCTGGTGAACTGAGCTCTCTCTGCTTTCTTGTTGCCATGTCTTCAGCTCCTTTCCTCTGCCATGCCCTTCTGTCCTGATGTTTGGTCTTATCTGGGGTCCGGAGCTATGGAGTTGGCCAACTGTGGACTGAATCTCAGAAACCATGAGCCAAAATAAACTTTTCCTCCTCTAAGGTATACTTGTTAGGTATATTGATCACAGTGACATAAAAATGACTAAAACATCCTGCATAACTAAGACTTTGTGCACTCAGACCAACACCACCCATTTCCATCCCCAAGTTCCTGATAGCTACCATTTAATTCCCTGATTCTATGAATTTGGCTTTTTAAACTTTACATATACAGTGAGATCATGTAGTATTTTACTTCCTGTCTTTGGCTTATTTCACTTAGTGTTATGTCCTCCAAGTTTGTTCATGTTTTTTCCAAATGACAACGTTTACCTCTCTTTCAGGACTGAATAATATTTTATTGCACACATATATACAGAATCCCATATCAATAATGTTGCAATGGATGAAGGAGTATGGATATCATTTCGAAGTTCTGGTTTAATTATCTGTGGATAAGTATGTATAAGTGGAACTGTGGGATCACATGACAGTTAGATTTTTAACTTTCAAGGGTTCTTTATACTATTTTCAATAATGATGATTCCAATGCTCATGTCAATAATGTAGAAAGATTTCTTACCAGAACATTTGTTTTGGTTCCTTATATATTTTAAATATTCCCTTTTCATGTACGTATCTTGTAAATATTTTCACCCACTCTGTAGGATGTATCCTCATGCTGTTTATTATTTCCCTTGCTGTGCAAAAGTCTCTTGGTTTGATGCAATCCCATTTGTCTATTTTTTGCTTTTGTTGTCTGTGCTTTTGCCTGGACCAATATAAAGAAGTTTTCCCCTACATACTATTTATTCCTTGAATCTATTTTGAGTTGATTTTTAAATACTCTGCAAGGCAAACATCCAATTTGTTTCTTCTGCAGTTATAGATTCAGTTTTCCAACATAATTTATTGAAGTAACTTTTCCTTCTCTATTGTGTGTTCTTGGAACTGTATCAAAAAAGAACAATTGGCATAAAATGTGTGAATTTATTTCTCGGCTTTCTGTTCTATTCCACTTGTCTATATGTCTGTTCTTATGCCAATACCATGCTGTTTTAATTATTTTGTAATGTATTTTGCAATCAGGAAATGTGATTAAAGATTACTGTGGTTATTCAGAGTCTTTTGTAGTTCTGTGGAAGGACATGGTGGAAACCAAACTGGTGGCTAGTGGGGAGGTTTTAGGTCATTAAGGATATGCCCTCAGAGGGGATTGTGGGATCTTGGTCTCTTCTTCCTCTCTCACTTCATAATCATTATGTGATTGCTGTGGTCTACTATGTACGTGTTGTGTTATTGCCATTCTGTGCTGCTTTGCCATAGGCCCAAAACAGCAGACAACCAATCATGGACTGAAACTTCCAAAACTGTGAGTCAAAATAAACCTTATCTCCTTATAAGTTGATCAACTCTGGTATTTATTACATTAACAAAATCTAACACAAATAGTATAGACATTTTAACAATATTAATTTATCATATGGACCTAGGATATATTTCTATTTATCTGTAACTTCTTTTATCAATGTGACTTTCTTTTATCAATGCTTTATAGTTTTCTGTGTATAGATCTTTCACCTCTCTGGTTAAATGCATATCTAACTATTTTATTTTTTGGTGCTTAAATAAATAGGACTATTTCCTAATTTATTTTTCAAATAAGTTGTTGTTAGTGTATATAAATGCAAGTAATTTTTATAAATTGATTTTGTATGCTTTAATTTTAGTGAATTAAATTCCTTTATTAGTTCCGACATTATTTGATGGAGTGTTTAGGGTTTTCTGCATATAAGATCATAGTTTTTTGCAAACAGGGGCTTTTATATTTTTTCTTTGCCATTTGTATGCCTTTTATTTATTTTTCTTGCCTCATTGCTCTGGCTAAGACTTCTAGTTCTATGTTTAATGGACAGAGTGAGCATGTGTATCTTTGTCTTGTTCCTGAACTTGAAGAAAAATCTTTCAGTTCTTTAATCATTTAGTATGATGTTAGCTGTGTTATTGTCATACATGGTCTTTATTGTGTTGTGATTCTTTTTTATATGCCTTATTTTTTGAGTTTTCTTCTTTTTTTTTCTTGTGGTGTTGAGAATTAAACGTGCTAGGGAGAGTTTTTACAATGAAAAGATGTTAAATTTTGTTAAATGTGTTTCTTAATTTATTGAGATGATAAAATGAATTTTAATCCTTCATTTTATGAAGGTAACATATTGCATTTATTGATTTGCATATTAAGTATACTATCATAGCAATTAACTCCATTTGCTCATGTTGCACCTTCAGATGAGTTTTCCAAATCAAATTGCTAGTAGTTTATTAATGATTTTTGCATGTGTATTCATCAGGGATAATTGTCTGTAGTTTTATTTATTTATTTATTTATTTATTTTTTTGGTAATGCTCTTGTCTGGCTTTGGTATCAAAGTATTGCTGGCCTTGTAAAATGCATTTGGAAGTGTTCCTTCCTCTTAAACTTTTGGAAAAGCTGTGAGATTTCCATTAATTCTTTCTTAATGTTTGATAGACTTCAACAGTAAAGCCATCTGGTCCTGGATTTTACTTGGTTGGAAAATTTTGATTCCTGATTCAATCTCCGTGTGTATTATAGATTGAAATTTTCTTATTTCTTCATGTTTATGACTTGCTAGATTTTATGTTTCTAAGAGTTTGTTCACTTCTGAGTTATCTAACTTGTTGGAATATATTTTTTCACATTAATCTCTTATGATCATTTGTTTTATGGTATTCATTATAATGGCTCCACTGTCACTTAAACTTTTACTGCGTGTTTTTTTTCTTAGACTACCTAAAGTTTCTCAGTTTTATCATTAAATTAAAAAAAAACAGTTTTACTGGATAGTTTCTTTATCTATGTAACTCATTACTGTTCTGCTATTTACTATGTAGGGGTTCATTGCTATATACTTCCCTCTTTCTGCAAGCTGTATACGGGGTAAAATGGGAGTTCATAACCCGCTTGAATCAAAATGTGAAATATGATATATCAAGAACTATGTAATGTTTTGAACAACCAACATTAAAAAAAATAAATTAAAAAAAAAGAACTGCTTTTGCTGCATCCCATAAATTTTGGCATATTGTGTTTCCACTTACATGTGTCTCAAGATGTTTTATTGATTTCCCCTTTGGATTTATTCTTTTCCCCAGTGATTTTTTAGGAGTAAATTGTCATATTTCCACATATTTGTGGGTTTTCTAAAATTCTTTCTATTTTAATATTATTGTGGTTGGAAAAGAAATTTGACCTGATTTCAATCTTCTTAAATCTGTTGAGGCATTTTTGTGATCTAACATATGATCTCTCTTGGAGAATTTGGAGAATGTTTTGTATGCACTTTAGAAAAATGTGTATTTTACTACTTTTGGATGGAATATTCTATAAATGTCTGTTTTGTCCACTTGGTCTGTAGTATTCAAGTCTACTGTTTTCCTATTGATTTTCTGTCTGGATGATCTATCCATGTTGCAAATGGTGTACTGAAGTCCTTGCTAATTTTCCATTGCAAATGGTGTATTGATGTCCCTTGCTAATTTTCCATTGCAAATGGTGTATTGATGTCCCTTGCTAATTTTCCATTGCTGTCTTTTTCTCCTTTCATGTATTTTGCTATTTGCTCTATAGATTTAGGGGCTTGGATATTGCATGAATATATATTATATCCTCTTGATTAGCTGATCTCTTTGTCATTCTTTGATGACATTTTTTAATCTCTTGTGACAGTTAAAATATTTTTTTAGTTGTTGATGGACCTTTATTTTATTTACTGATATGTGGTGCTGAAAATTGAACCCAGTATCTCACATGTAAGGCAAGCACTCTACCACTGAGCCACAACCCCAGCCCTTGTGACATTTATTTTTAAAGAAGTATATTTTGTCTAACATAAGCATTCCTGCTTTCTTCATCACCATTTTCATGGAAGTTTCTTTAAAATACTTCACATTAAACATATTTGTACTTTTAAAGCTAAAGCAACTCTCTTATAGGTATCATTGTCAGGCTTTTCTTTACTCAATAGCCACTCTTTTGAGTGGGGAATTTAATTCACTCATGTTTATAATAATCAGTGAAAGGTAAACATATTGTCATTTTGTTGTTTTCGGACAGTCTTGTTGTTTCTTTGTTCCTTTCTTCTTTTCCTGCTTTCTTTGTGATTTGATGGTTTATTTTTTACTGGTGTACTTTGATTCCTTCTCTTTATATTTTATGTATGTACTACAGGTTTTTAAGTTTTGTTCACTTTGAGGCTGATAAATGCACCTTATCATTATAATAGTCTGTTTCAAGCTAGTAAGAAGTTAACTTTAATCACAAGAAAAACTAGCACTTTTATCTTCCTTCTCTGCATCTTACATCCTTTGTCATTAACATCACAATTTATGACTTTTGAACTTTTTTATATCTATTAAAATTGTTGTACTTAGGTATTTTTTTTTTTTTTTTTGGTATCAGGGATTGAACCTGAGGTGCTTAAATATTGAGCCACATCCTTAGCCCTTTTTGAGACAGGGTCTTGCTAAGTTGTTTAGGTTGGTCTTGAACTTGTAATCCTCCTGCCTCAGCCCCCCAAGCAGTATTTTAATTCTTTTTCTCTTTATTTTTACATAAGAATTAAAAGTGATTTATGTACCACTATTATAGTATTGTTCTGTATTTGACTATATACTTTTAACAGTGAATTTTATGACTTTATATGTTTACATGAATCTAATTAGCTTCCATTCATTTCATCCTGGAAAATTCCTTTTAGCATTTCTAATGAGGCATGTTTAGTTTTGTGATGAACTTCCTCAAGTTTTGTTGTTTGGGAAAGTCTTCATCTCTGCTTCATTTCTGAAGGAATGTTTTGTTGGTATATTATTCTTGGCTGGCAGTTTTTCTCTTTCAGCTGTTTGAATATGTCATCCCATTCTTTCTGAGCCTGCAAGCTTCCTACTGAGAAATCTGCTTACATTTTATGGGGAATTCCTTATACACAATGAGTCACAATTCACTTGCTGCTTTCAAAATGTTTTGTCTTTGATTTTGATAATTTAATCACAATATATCTGGTGCAGATTCCTTTAAATTCAACATTTTTGAGTTCCTTTGTTCTTTATGAATTTGTGTATCTATTTTCCTTCACACACTGGAGAAATTCTGGTCATTATTTCTTTAAATAAGCTTTCTACCCTTTTCTCTCTCTCTTCTATAACTTCCATAGCATATATATTAGTTTTCTCAGTAGAGTCTCATTTTGCCTTAGTCTTTTTATTCTTTTTTTGTCTCACTGAACAATTTTAAAGGATCTGATTTTTTCCTACCTTGATCAAATATGCTTTTGAGCCCCTCCCGTGATGTTTTTACTTCAGTTAACTCTGTTCTTCAGCTTTAAACTTTTTGTTTGAATCTTTCTTAAAGAAAATAATTTTTATCATTTTGTTTGACTTTTTGTCCAAGTGGTGCTTTTCTGATTGTCCTTAGTTGTCTATCCATGTTTTCTTAAACATCTTAAAGATAATTATTTTGATTTCTTTGGCAACTCAAAGATTTCACTTCATGGTACCAACCCATCAGGCAGTATCTTGGAAGATTGGCAACAAAGCTTCCTTCAACTCTTTTCTTCCCTCTTGTGCTTTTTACTAATCACATAGAGCAGTGTGAGCTATACGAGGACACCTGCCTTTCTTTTTGTTGTTGTGTAAGCTCTTCTGGATATTCTGTACTTGGTATTAGTCAATTTAGAAACCTGGCTCATGGAGTGCACTCTGAATCACAAGGGATTTATCCCCTTTTTTTCCTTCCCTCCCTCTGGAGGGAAAACTTCTGTTATGCACCTTTTCCCAAACTTGCAGAGTAATGCTGTCTATAACAGGATATTCTCCTCTTTTCTTTACTCCTCTTTATTCAGTAAACCATACTCTTCAGGTTGTTCAGCTCTCAATATGAAGCAAGTTTGAATCAACACCAGGGAAGGTAGGAAGCCAGATAGCTAGCCACACACTCCAATCTTGTTTTCCCCAATGCTGAGGAAATTACATGTTTAGGTGATCTTCTGTGCTGAGCTAAGCTGCTTCTGGAGAGAAACTGAACAGTAAAGTGAAATTGCTCTTCTTACCCATTTAAATATGAATGTTCTCAAGATTGTGATCCGTTGAGTGCTTCTATTTAGTTGAGTTCTGAATTCTCTTCCAAGGTATTTTAGTACTAATATTATTGTATTGGTCCTGGAGGAACAAGTAATAGACTTCATACTCTGCAGTCTTGCTGATGTCACCCAAAATATCATTTCTGGTTTTCAACAGACTTTCTTCATGTATTCATACAGAAAAGATTTGAAATTTCCTAATTTAGACATATTTCAATAAACTTTGAGCCATTTCCTTTCTTCTACTTTCTTTTTCATTCCTGCCTACCTTCTTTCCTTCACAATTTGGATAGATTTTCAGCTCCCTTGTTCTCCTGCCCTCCTCCTATTTCTCCTTTCCATCTTTATTATTATTTTCTCAACTTTCATGACAATGCATCAGACTCAAAAATTTTAGCACCAAGTTTACACTGAAAATTTAAAAGTAAAATCCCAAAGATATGACTTTGAATACTCCTACTTGCATGAAATGCAGTGGGAAAAGATTATGGGAAGTGTTAAAATGGTATGTTAGCATTCTCAAATTACCTGACTTTTCATATTTAGACGTGTCCTTTGCTTTACATATTTGAAGATGGAAGACAGAAAAAAGATTGAATTGTCCACTGCTTTACTTATTTGAGGGTGGAAGACAGAGAAAAGATTGAATTGAGTTATGACTGAAGAACCTAAACTACTTAAGAAAATGCCATTACTCCATTTCGTTAAATTTTGGCATTGTGGTGCATACACATGTTATGAGATTGTAAAATGTGTTCATAAATCATAATTATACTGCTGGAGGGCATATCTGGTTCACACTCTTTCTTTAAATGAAGATTATGTAAAATATAAATAAAAATAAAATAAATTTTGATAAAAATTCATAAGTAAGACTTATAACATTAAAAGAAAAAAATATTGGGTGGGACACTTATAGATTCACACACGTCACTAATGTGACAATTTTCTTCTCTGCTTTTACAAAATTTCAGGTAACTGAATATAAATGTCTAAGAATGTTTATGTTACTGAGCCTTTTCTCTCTCCCTGTAAGAGTTTGAATATACATGGCATTCTGCCATTTTAATCACTAAATAATGTCATTCTTCTAGTGTGTGAGAGGCAATTAAACAATTATATTACTCACTCCTGAAATCAAATGCTCAGGAGAACTGCAGATAGTTGAATGTGCTTCAAGTTGAATGTGCTTAAGAGTAGGTATAAAATCCATGTTAAGGAGCTGAATCTGCTTCTAGAAATTGACAAGACTGAGTCATAACTGAACCACATTTTTGTTTCATTCTTCTCAAGTTGGTTCCTGGAGAGAAAAATGAGAGGTCATATATTTGAAAGGAATTGCTTAGTTCTTTTAAGAGACTCAGTACTTTAATCCCTAACAGCAGGGGTAGGTAAAGAATAAAATAGTCACTGGTTGTTCTCTTTACAACAAAACTGGTAATGACAATTTGATTTTGCAAATTATTATTCTGGCTTTGAAATTTTTTATGTGATGACTATTTTGTAATACTAGAAAATAAAATCATACATTGTTCAAAGAAAGTGATTGTATATTGTATCATTCAATTTCACAAATTAGTAGAACCAGAATAAATTTAATTTTATAAGTAATTCAGCAGTTGAATTCCTAGTTTAAGTGAGTACATGCTCCTTTGTCCCTAATTTACTGCCCCATGAGCTCCTTTTAAGTAGCAAGCTAGAACCAAACATAAATTGATAATATGAAGGAAAATCCTTTCTATATTAAAACTGAAGGGAAACTCAGATGCTTTGTGCATGTCATGTACTAGGATATTTGTGAAAACAATGAAAGCACAATTATACTAGAATTTTAATTATTCTCTAGGTTTACATCATGTGGAGAGATGAAATTTTATCTGGAGAACACTTATAAATAGGTTTTCATCTAACAGTCTGAAACCAATAAAAACTTTTTCCTGTCATCAAAATAAACTTAGTGAATCAATGGTAAATATTCAGAGTTAAACTATAAGATAAAGTATAAATATATAGAGTATATAATAATGTAATCCTTTGACAAAATTGCTATGATATCAATAAAAAGGATAATTTCAAAACAATTATGTTCAGGATTATTAAAAAATAATTATCAACGGTGAATAAAAATGATATACAACTTTTTGTTTGTTTGTTTGGCACTGGGGCCAAAGGCATTTTACCACTGAGCAACAGAAACAATTTCAAGGAGAAAAAGTGTTTTTGGGGTCTCATGATTTCAGAAGTCCCAGTCCATAAATAGCTGGCTCCACTCCTCAGTGTTCAAGGTGAGGCAGAACAATGTGGTGGCAAGAGTGTGGCAGATGGAAACAGTCTGGTGATGATCAGAAGCAAAGAGAGAAACTCCATTTCCCAGCTACAAAATATATACCCCAAAGGCATGCCCCTAATGACTCAACTCCTCCAGCCACACCCTAATGCCTCCAGCTGCCACCCAGTTAATCCCATTGGGGACCGATTCACTGATAGGATTAAGGCTAGTAGGGCCCAATGTTTTACCTCTAAATCTTCTTGTATTGCCTCACACATGAGATTTGGGGGGTGACCTCCCATGCAAACCATAATAGACCCCCTCAAGTTTCTTCTGGCTACATAAAATGGAATTATTTTTTCTGTGGGGAAAATTGATTTAGAAATATTGGGCTAACCTGCCAAAGTAATTATTTCTGATATGTCAACATCTCTAGAAAAATGGTTCTGTGTTCCAAAAAATAAACAAATGCAACTTTGTTGCCTTTTTTTGCACACCAGAAGTTGTCTGTGATGCCTGCTAACTCTGCTCTATAAACTTTAGCATTATTTGGATTAAGTTATAAGACATATCATCATTTCTTCCAATTCAGAAAATTAAATAAAAATAACTGGATAGCAAGATTAATTCGCTACTAATATTTTTAAATATATACTTTTTAACAAGAAAGATAAATAAGTTTACATAATTAGTTCATACAATTTTAGGGACTATAAATTTTTTTTTCCATATGATGAAACTATACTTTTTAGAGGAAAGATCCTGCAATTCCTCTTTAACTCAAGGGTTAAGTTGAGCATCACTAATAATGAGACAATTTGACATTAGATGCCTCCTCATACAATCTGATATGTAATTACTTGTCAGTGGAGAATTCTTTTTCAAAGAAATATTCACACTGAACATTTTCAACATTTACTGTTATTTCCAGTTTAAGTAAAATACAAAGATAAGAGAAATAAGTCAACTGATACCACAAGTAAATAACCAGAGAAGTCCACAGTATAAAACAATCTGAAAGACAACAGGTCTAATCTCTTTAAAAACGTCAATGTCATCCCCCCCACTAAAAAAAAATGCAAAGTATGGAAAGGGGCTTTTTAAAGTAAAAGACAGGCAAGGGGCACAAGCAATGTAATTTTGATATGTTGATTGGATGATGATTCATAAATTTTTTTGTAAAACACATTTTTGGAATAATTAAGAAAATTTGGAAATGAGCTGAATATTAGATAATATGAGAAGAAACAATTATTTTCTCATGTAGGAAAATGTTAATGCTGTAGAGAATAACCTTATCCTTAGGCAGGGTAAAATCTATAAGCTATTTTCAAATACTATATGGACATACCACCCCACACCACACATATCCATAAACACCATATCCACATACTCCCGAATACTGAAGAGTTGAAGCAAATTGGAAAAATGTTAACAATTGTTTAGTCTATGTTGTAAGCATATTGGTTTTCATCATGCTGTTCTTTGAGCTTTTCCAAGACTTAAAAAATATATATATAATAAAAAGTTGAAAAAATTTCATAAAAACTTAGATGTACTTAATGTCACTAAACTGCACACTCAAAAATGATTAAAATGGTAAAATTGATGGTGTGTCTACTTAACAAAAAATTTTAAAAGTTGGGAGAGTTCGCTGAAGAAATTCTGTTTCAACCACAGTCAGTTTTGTCAATAAACAAGAGGTTGTGTTGGATCACTAATTAAGGTTTACCAGAGACATTATCTTCAAGGAAGCACATTCTAGACAACTTAAGAGTCTGCCATTTGAGTGTTCTGAAATTGTTTTTTTTTAAAGCAACTAGCTTAATGGAGCCTGGATGAAATTCCAGCACTGGATGATGCTGATACTTTAGTAAGGATTTGGGAGGAACTGCTACTTCTCAAATATTTGGGGTTTATAGACAGGCAGGATGGGGTCCATCTGTATACAGCTTTTGGGATTTCTATTCTATATCCTTTAGTTTTCCATGAGAAATATTATTTATTGTTTAGTTTGATATAAAGAGAAGCTTAAATGAGTTAAGTATTGGAAGATTAAATTTATCTGTGAAAGAATTCCAAGAAGATATTACAAAAATTATGGGAACCACAGTTCAGAGGATATGAATAGATTCTAAAAGCATCCTGGGACATAACTGAGGTTCAACAAGTCAGGGCCAATTTTTCCCCTAAAGATTTTTAGACTGAATCCACAATTATAGGCCACTTTTAGTTCTGTTCATTGCTCTTCCACATACAAAGTTGTGGGACACTGTAATTCTTACTCAAAGTGACTGTAAATGAAAGCCTGGTTAAGTACAAAGGGTTGTTTTTTGCCAAACTCAATGAAAGAAGGAAGTGGCAAGGGTGGATACAGGATGGCCAAAATTCCCTAGTCTTAACTGTGGACAGCAGGGTTGCTTGAAGTTTTGGAAAACAATCCCAAATTAGTTCTTGTCAAGTGAGACACACATCTGCAAAAGAAATATATGACCCAACAAAGACTGGGATAGGGTATGACCAAAGGAGAAAATTATATTTTTACATGACAAAGTCCTAAATAGAATAAAGTATTTATTTAAAAAGAATTGTGGCATTTGATCTTTATTTGTCCTGAATTTCTAGTTTTTTTTTTTTTTTTTTTTTTTTTTTTTTTTTTTTTTTTTTTTTTTTTTTGTGTGTGTGTGTGTGTGTGTGTATGGGTCTATGTGCAACTTTGGTCAAACCACCTCTATAATTCAGGCTCTTTGGAAGTTAAAATGTTAAAAAAAGATCCCTAACCCATAGCCCATATGGTTGTGGTAAAGAGTATGTGAAATCATATACATATATTGAGATAGATAGATAGATAGATAGATAGATAGATAGATAGATAGATAGATATAGTTTTGCATAGTGTATTGTGTGCAGTAAATGCTCAGATGATTTTCATTATAATCATAAAGTCATCATAATCACCTCAGACTTTGACTTGGTCTAGGCTTCCTGACCACAGTGGTACGAAACAACATGGGAGAGACCAAGGATTGAAATTAAACCCAATTGGTTGAGCAGTGGAGATCATGATCCAGCTAATGGCAAATATGACTTCCAGAATCCAAGACAGTCACAAAACTTAAATGCATAGAACTTGACAGATTCTAAACAGGAGAAAATCAAAGGTGATAGTGCTTATGCCATTAGGTAGGAGTTAATCAATTCTGTTAATCTGGTGAAAATAAAAGTACTTCTCAACCAGAAAGCAGATGCAATTCAATTCTACTTGATGGTTGGGATGAAGGAATGTAGGGCCAGCAAGGGAAGAACTTTTTAAGTTTTTAAGAAAATCTTTACATCCAACACAATTTATATAAATTTTCCTTTTTCTAAAACATTGATACAGTTAAATACATTGTGTAGGCAAAATAAAACATTCTGCAGCCAGACTTGGCCCAAATGACTAACACATGATCTTTGGCTTATGGTTTCTTATGACACAGAAATTATGAGCCAGAAATGTTTTATATATATGCAGTTTTGAATCTCCAGTAGTGTATTGAAAAAAAAATAAATAGGTGAAAATAATTTTACTAGTATGTTATTAATCTTATATAACCTACATATTATTTTCATATGTAATTTGAATTTCTTAGTAATATTTTATATTATCATGATAAGTCTTTCTAATCAGGGGTATATTTTATATTTACATTATATCTGAATTCAGGATTACCATATTTCCATTGCTCAGCAGCCATAATTGGGTAGTAACTATCCTTACAGACTGGAGCATTCTTCTCAAGCTGACATTGCTATGATTTAAATGTATTTCCTCCCAAATTCTTGTTGAGACTTTGGGAAATGATTCAGTCATGGGGCTTGGCCCTCATGAACACATTGGTACCCATACAAAGAATGGAGAAAATTATCTCAGACTGCTTTCTGCCTTCCTGTCCTTTTGCCATGTGAGGACACAGTGTTTCTCTCTTCTTGAGAATGCAGTAATATGGCACCATCTTGGAAGCAGAGAGTAGTCCCCACCAGACTAATCCTACCATTCTCCACTAGAGAACAATCCTGGCACAATCTTAGACTTCCCAGCCTCCAGAACTATGTGTAATAAATTTCTATTGTCTATAAATTATATAGTCTAAGATAATTTGTTTTATTGGTATAATGGAGTAGCACATATATACATATGGAAAAATTTGAAGATTGTGTTATATGTGATAATTCTGATGCAGTGGTTGGGACTGAGCCCACAATACTTTGGGGCCCCAGGTGATGTCAATGCTAGTAATTCATGAACCCCACTTTGCAAAGCTATATTGTATCAAATCTCCTTTGATCAATATCTTTTGTTATCCAAAATATTTCCCTATCTTTAAAATTTAGTAAGCATCTGTTGAAGAGACTGATACTCTAATGATTACTGACCATATTTGAATACGCAACATTTTAATAACTTTAAAAATAAGCAACATTTAACATATCTTTTGAAGGCAGGGCTGAGATCATTTACTCCTTTTTTTTCTTTTTCTTTTTTTCCTTTTTAAAGGTGAGAAACTGCCAGTATGTTACCGGAATGCTTTCTTAAGATTGTACTTAAACACAGGATAAGTGCTTATAATCTAACTGTAGGGGTTTGGAACATTTAACATCTTAATAAAGCAGTCTATAGGGCTGCAAGGAAATTTGATGATAATACCTCATGAAACTTTAGTATTTAGGGCACTCTTTGGTCAAGGGTATGAATATTTCATAAAATCTCCAAAAAAGAAAAGGACAAGAGAAAATTTTCGTTTTCCCTTGATCATCATATTGGAGCGATAGGTAGAACGTTACAGGTTGGTCTTGGATGTATATTCAAAAAGCATACAACATGTAAGCAACTATATGTAGGGCACAACATAGCTTAAGGATTCCATATTGCACTCTGTCCTTGACATATAAAAGTTTAAACCCATAATTGCAATAACTTAGAATGCCTAAGAACTTGACATTTGTTCATACTGATCACAGTTTTGCTCCTGAACTTTAGCATGTGGTTTACTTTTTTATTTTATCCTCTCACAGGTGGTAAGAACAATGCTTGTTGTTGATCAAGTTCTGCTGCATCTCAAAATAGTTGCAGCTCTCTGTTGACATTTATATTTTCCACAGTAAAAATAAAAGGCAGGATTCTAATCACAGAAATGTCTATCTACACAGCAGAAAATAGCTTGTTGGAAAATAAAGAACTAGAAAGAGAACTCATGTAATTTTGAATTTTAAGATATTTTCTCTAGTTCTGAATCAAACTAAACATGAAACTATATATAAAGGTATTTTCCCCCACATTTCAATTGCCTCAACACATATACAGGTTAATTCGGGTAGGTTAAAGATAGAAAATGATAAAAGCAAAACTATATCACTCTATAAACAGTGTCCTTGTGACCTCCCAAAAGATGAGGATTTACCGAATAAAATTCAAACAGTGCAAACCATAGAGGAAAAGACTAAAATACATGAATCTGGCTATTAAAACTTCTTATTTCAGATTATAAAAGTCAGTGTAAAGGAAATGAAAGATGATACTTTTTAATACATATGACAGGCAAAGGATTAATCAGCATCTAACTTAAACAAAGCAAATTCCTGCAATTTACAAGAAATGAAAGAATAAACCAACTGAAAAAGAGGGGGAAAGTCTTAATAGATTCTTCACAGAAAGGAATTCTGAATAGCCAATAAAAGATGTACAATCTGATTAGTAATCATGGAAATTAAAACCACAATGAGAGACCATTTATACATATTATGTCACCATAGCGAGAAAAACATTTGTTTTTTTTGTTGTTGTTGTTTTTTTTAAAGAGAGAGTGAGAGAGAGAGAGAGAGAGAGAGAGAGAGAGAGAGAGAGAGAGAGAGAGAGAGAGAGAATTTTTAATATTTATTTTTTAGTTCTCGGCGGACACAACATCTTTGTTGGTATGTGGTGCTGAGGATCGAACCCGGGCCGCACACATGCCAGGCGAGCGCACTACCGCTTGAGCCACATCCCCAGCCCCGAAAAACATTTGTTAATACTGTGTTTTGGTGAGGATGAGGGCCAACCACATCATTAACATGGTACTGCTTGTTGGTACAAATTGGTATAATCACACTGAGAAACAAGCAAGTTTCAGTTAGAGTATTTCCTTCTCAGAGAGACTAATGCAATGCCCTATCTGTTGGGTTCCTTCAACTTCATATCAACTTGATTATTCTCACAGCATAATACCTCTGTCTGCAATTACTTGTTTACATATTTATAATTCTGGTTTCTGTATTGAAAAGCAGTTTGTTGAGATACACCTGTTGTCTCATTAACCATTTATTATCAATGTCTACAACACTGACTTGCACATGAGTGAATGTTCCTTTAGCAGTGTGATAGCTTCAAATGAAAACTTTATCTCTCGGAAATCCACTCAGTGCTGAATAATACACAGCAGCTATCTTTATATAAACCCTTTAACTCTCCACATGTTCATGATGCATTTCACATTCCAGATAATACTGTAGTCTTCTCTGTCCATTCACTTGCTGATTACTGGATGGGGTACCATTACCTCTCTTTCTGGATGGTGGAGGGAGAGGTGAACTACTTATTAAACCCTTGGGTAAGCGTACAGTTTTCATCAGAAGAAATTATCTTTCAGGTAGCCTCATTTGGAGATATCTGACCTCAGAAAACACAAAGACCTTTCTAAATTCTTTGAGTTTCGTCTATACCATTTAGGCCATGCCAAACTGCAATGTTTTACATATTACTTTGTCTGTGCATTATTTATTTGTTCACTACTATGTTGTTACTCATAATTATATTTATTCCTTTCTACTTTTGGTTGGATTTTCTATGTACCTCAAAATGAAGCTCCCCAAAACTTAAGCAAGGAAAATAGCACTTAACAGGAATTCTACCTAATTGTTATTTTGTTTATTCATTTATTCAACAATTTATTGAATACCTAGACTGTTCAAACCCTGGGAATATACTAATAAACAGGATATAGTCCCTAACCTCAGGTAGCATATATTCCAGTAGATGTTGACAGTAATAAATTTAAAATAAATTATTATATGTATTACATATACATAGTAACTATTATATTTAAGCTTTTAATACATTCAACTTGATTATTCATCTTTATTCCTAAGTCTTAATATTGTATTTTGTGGTAAAGTAGGCATGATATATATGAATGCCGATGTTCTTAATTAAATAATGACTGTTGAAGTAAATATGCTGCTATGCTTTAATATAATATTACAAAAGCATATCTTGTCATAATTCATTTGAGAGTTTTCTTATATAATGTGAATTAACAGTGAATAACAAGAAATATGCTATCCACTTCTAATAATATCAAGGTTCTCCTGGTGTGCCTCCCCACTCAACTTCAAACCACCACAAGTTTATTTGCAAATTCAGATGTGATGGCATGATTTTAGAGGTATTTTTCCTGAGCCTAAATATTTGAAAGATCTAATTAAGGTTAGGGGAAAAACAGCTACTTCCTTCATAGATGACAGTATTTTAAAAGCTTATACTATCAACTAAAGTAAGGAGTTTAATATTTTCTCTATGAGTTCAAGAAAAACATAAGTCACCCTACTTAGGGCTAAGTAGAAGCCCAAAGAAATGAAAGATGTAAAGTGAAATAAAAGTTTGAGTCATTACTTTAGACCACACACAATTGTATAGAAGGGCCAGTGTGAGTTTTTTATAATTCTAGTATGTTAAGGATTAAGGACATCTTCCCAGAGAATGAGCTCATTGTCAAGTCAATAATTTAGAACTCATTTAGAATCATTTGGAATTGCTTGTGATCAGGGACTTTCCAGTCAAGTATCATATCTAAAACAGAGAAGACATGCAATAATGTTCATTGATTACATGCATAAATAAGCAACAGAAAAGAGAGGATAGAGTTACCTTTCTTCTACCACATTCCTTATGTTAACCTGAAAGTGAGTTTTTTCCATGCATGCTGGAATGCAAAGTGAGTTATTAGAGGAAGCAGCTGAGTTTGTGAATATTCAAAGTTCCAACTCGGTCACTTAGCAGATGTAGGTATTTGGACAAAATGACACACTCACCACATAGGTCAGTTACTTAACCTTCTTTGTTTCAGTTTTCTCACCTGTAAAATGAGATAAATAAACGTACCTATATGGAAGGTCTTGACTTACGATTAAACGAGTGAGAATCCTAGCACAAAGAACACACTCAAAAAATGTTAGCTTTTAGTGCTACTAGTATTATTCTTCTGCATGCTGATGAAACATAATTGAGTAAATAACACCCTAGAAGAATAAATAACACCCTAGAAGAAGATTATCTTGTTGACCTTTAATTACTTCAGTTCCCAAACTATGATGGTAAAACTGTGCTCCTGCCATAAATGAGGAGCCAGAAGATAAGTGGAGGATATGAAATGACATAAGGATGTGGTCTTGAGTCATCAAGGACCTCAAAAATTACATATGGAAATATGATCATAGCAGGAAGATTAAATACCTTGACCTTTCTGATTCTATAGCTCAATAGTAGCTAATGTTTAAAAGATACTAAAACTGTGTTTTAATCAGCTTTGCATTGCTGTTATGGTTTGGACATGTGTTGTCCTCCAAAAGTTCATGTGTGAGACAATGCAAGAAGATACAGAGGAGAAATGACTGGGTTGTGAGAGTCTTAACCCAATCAGTGAATTAATCCCCTGATAGGGATTAACTGCATGGTAACTAAAATGATAGGGTGTGGCTGGAGGAGGTGGGAACTGTGGTGTGGCTTTGGGGTATATATTTGTATCTGGAAAGTGGAGACCTCTCTCTCTGCTTCTTGAGCATCAGATGAGCTGCTTCCCTCTGCCACCTTCTTCCTCCATGATGTTTTGCCTCATCTGGAGCCCTAAGACCTCTGAAACCATGAGCGCTCAAATAAACTTTTCCTCCTCTACAATTGTTCTGGTTGGGTCTTTTAGTCACAGTAGTGAAATAGTTGACTAAAACAATTGCTATGACCAAAATACCTGATAAGGACAACTTAGAGGAGGGAGAGTTAATTTGGGCTCAGAGTTTCAGAGGTCTCTATTCATAGACAGCAAATTCCATTGCTCCGGGCCCAAGATGAGATAGTATGTCATGGGAGAACAGCCCAGAAGAGGAAAATTGCTCCCCTATTGAGGTCATGAAGCAGAGAGAAGGAGGGAAAGGGACCACAGGGAAAACACAACCTTCTAGGGCATGCCTTCAGTAATGTAGTTTTCCAGCCCCACCTGCCTACAGTTATCATCCAAACTAGGATGGACTGATTAGGTTACATTTTCTTACAATACAATTATTTTACCTTTGAACATTCATGTATTAATAATACAAGAGCTTTTGGGGGACACCTTACATTCAAACCATAACAAATACAGCTCTATTGGAGAGATGAGAGGAGGGAAAGTTTAGGAATGGCTTGAGAAAAAAAAATACAGGAAATGGGTAAGATAAAACAGTCATCATATTAAGGATTATCAGTATTAATATGTTGTTTAGTAGCAAGGTTTGATAAGGTGGTCTGAGGGAGAGACATAAAGATTAGAGAGGAGAAAAGAAAATAATATCATATTTCCTTTTTTTAAAAAAAGTTTTTTTTTTTAGTTGTAGATGGACATTATAAACTGAAGGTATAATGTCCATCTATTTTTATGTAGTGCTGAGGATTGAACCCAATGCTTCACACATGCTAGACAAGTGCTCTACCATTGAACTACAACCGCAGTCCCAATATCATATTTCTTGATAAGCTTTGAGGGACTATTTTGCTTTACAAAATATGTGAATGCACTACTGAATAAAACAAATCTAAATGTGAGGTTGAACATAAATCTCTTGCACATGAAAAAAAGAGGTGAGTACTCTTGCAATGTTAGTTTGGCATTATGGATAATCTACAATACTGAAGAGACCACACTTCAGAACTTTACATAGCTAAAAAACCAAGGAGAAACATATTCGGATTTATGTTTACAGACAAATGTCTGGAATCATTTTGAAAATGGCTGGAATGAGAAGTGAATGATGTTGTGGAGGTTAGTTATTTTTTTTTTTTTGAAAGAAAGATGAGGTTTGAAATAAAATGTGAACACATGGTTTGAAGAAGCTCTCAAAGGCAAAATTTTTAAAAGGTGATAATTATATATGGGAAGTGAAAAAGAACTCATTAATACAGAAACTTGTATGTATTGGTTGTGGTTAAGTTCATTGCTGTTGTACAAAGCACAATTAAGTGCAAATTTACAGTACAATATGATTTTACAAACCAAGATGCCTGGATCACATCCAGTTAAAATAATGTAGCACACAGAAACACATAAAATTTTGAAATTCATGGGAAGTCTCAAAGCTGAAGATAAAAAATGTGAAGGCTTCCAGTGTACAAGTAATAGTTGAAAGCATTGCTTCGTAAAATAGTTGTTGGACAATCTAAGGAACATCTGTATTTGAAAATGAGCTAGTAATGAAGTGTTTAAAACATTCATTAATTCACTTATTGATTTAATCCTTCTTTCAACAACCATTTATTAAACATCTAGTAAGAGCTAGACTCTGATGAAAGTTTCATCAAAGTTTTCCTGTATATAAGAAAATTCTTTTAAGTATCAAGTATTTAAGTATTAGTACTGTGTTATGTTAGTTATAGTAACCCTGGTTTGGGAATATAGATGAATTATTATCAGTAAAATTCTAGTGATATTTCCAGGAAGGTTCAGATGCTATTTTTTAAAGATCAGAGAGTGTGTTACTAAATGTATGCTGGCTTCTACAAGGATGAATTTGGGCTTCTTTTGTCAATTAGGAGGATATCAAAAGGTGTCAGGTGAGAGCCTGAGTTTTAAAATCCAGACTTACCTATCTATCTGACACTTTAATTATTTAACATTTTCTTTTTTTTTATTTTTTTGGCTAAGTCTAATGCTAAGTCTTTTCTTTTTTGCTTTTCTTCTGATCCTTTTTTTAAAAAAAAATCTTTCTCTTTATCCTTGTTTGATAAAAACATTGACTTAACCAGTTATTATTTTATCACAACAGTAATAGAAAACATATTCTCTAAGTTGGGACTCAACTTCAGTGATCAAAAGCACTACTGTTCTGCAAATAAACTAGTGATCATCTATTTAAATAGTTGAGATTAAAATAAACACACATTTATATTTATATTTCAAATTAAAGCCAAATGAAGAAAAAATCAGAATTTTTATATTTATGCTAAAATTTAATATTTAAAGAAATTGTATAAACATTTTTCTTGTGAGCAGCTGCTATAATCTTTATCACTTTCTTCCTGAACCAAATCATCAATTATATCATTTTTGATTCATACATGTCTTACTTTTCTTTTATTTATCAATATGCTTTTAAGTTACTTTAATCAATGAATTTGCATGTAGCATATCCAGCACTGGACATTTTTTTTTTTCCCAACATGACTTAGATAAAAGCAAGACTTAGTTTAGAATTGTAAAACTCCCTTAGGATATAACTATTGCCTCTGAGCAATGGTACTATGTTGCACATCATACAGCACATGATCACCCTCTGGAGTCACGCAATGCATATCTTGTATCACTGCATAGGACAGCCATAACAGACACATGGGAGGTCAGCTTCAGGGGGGACTACAGTCCTTAAACATAAAACAGTATTTTGGAGAATCAAAGGAATAACCATCCGTTTATATTGTGTTCATTGTTCTGACATGGAAAAAGAAATCTGACACATGTTGTCTATGTAAGCCTTATTTGGAAAGAGCTCCTATAAATGTGTCATAGCCTAGATTTATAATAAATGGCATAGTATGGTACTGACATGCAAAATTGTTTGGAACACCATTAGAAACTACCAGTTCCTAATAATTCAAAGATTATGTTCTCTCTTCCACACAATAATGACTAATTGAGAAAGGGTGAAAATGAAGTATTATATTTTTATACAGTTAACAGGAACAGGAAATTATGGTAAAATGATAAACCTTGATTGAGAGTGTCAGTATTACACATTTGGAAGATTAAAGCCTTAGCTTTTTATTAAGTTGTCCTTATAATATGAATATAGATAAATACCATAGCTGTCAAAATTTATTGAAGGTAACTCTTGGAAATCAAAATGCATTTTCTTGGCCCCACTCCCAGAGATTCTGATTTAGAAACATAGCAACAGGCCTGGAATCTGCATTTTAATAAGCACTCCTGGATCCTGAATGCCATCAGTCCTGATTCCTATTTTAAGAAGCACTGTCATAAGCTGTATATGATGTTGACTCACAGAAGAGTTATCTCTGAGAAGTTCAAGAAAAAAATACTTCACCATATACCCACTGCATGGGGTGAAATTTAAACATGTACACTTTTTCAAAATTCTATATGTGATTCTAATTTGCAGCTATGCTGAGAAACTCTACTTAATATAAGTATTCTACTGCTTATTATTTATCTTAGTCAGCTTTTTAACTACTGTGCCTAAAAGACCTGACAAGAACAAATTTTGAGGAGGAAAAGTTTATTTGGGTGTTCACAGTTTCAGAGGTCTTAAAGATAGCTAGCTCCATTTCTCTGAGCTCAAGGTGAGGGAGAACATCATGGCAGAAGGGTTTGGTGAAGGAAAGCAACTCAGAACATCACCTCAGGAAGCAGAGAGACTCTACTCTCCAGGGACAAAATATATACCTCTAAGCCAAGCCCCCCATGACATTCCTAATCAAACCACACCCTACCTGCCTTCAGGTACCACTATATTAATCCCTATGAAGGGATTAATTCATCGATTGGCTTAAGATTCTCATAACCCAATCATTTCACCTCTAAATCTTTTTGCATTGTCTCACACAAGAGCTTTTGAGAACAGCTCATATCTTAACTGTAACACTAGTAAATATTGGTTTAATACTTTTTAAAGAAACTGCCATACTGTTTTCCATAGTACCTGTATGCAATTTACATTATTAACAACAGTACAGAAAGGTTTCAGTTTCTCCACACCTGTTACTTTCTATTTTCTTTGATAGTAATATTAAAAGGTGAGAGTTTATCTCATTGTGGCTTTGACTTCCATTTCTCAAATAATTGGTGACCTTGAGAGATCTTCTCATATAACTGTTGTCTGTCTGTTCATACAACATATTTGAAACTGTTTCTTCAAGTATTTGTCAATTATTTCATCAAAAATTTTACATGTTTTAGGAATTCACTATATATTCTGAATATCGATTTCTTATCAAATATATTATTTACAATTATTTTCTCCTAGTCTGTGAATTGCCTTCTCACTCTTCATAATGCCCTCAATTTTGCAGTTTTAGTTTTCCAGAAATCCAATTTTTCTTTTCTCTACTTTTTTTGTTTAATTTCTTTATCTTGCCTAATTGCTCTGTCAACACTTCCACTATGATATTAGATAGAAGTAATGAAACTGGGTGTCTAGATCTTAGAATAAAAGATTTAATTATTTCTTCAGTGATACTTTTCTTTCTATTCCTTGTTTGCTAAGTATTTTCATCATGGAAAAGGGTTGAATTTTGTCACATACACTTTCTGCATGAATTGAGAACATTACATAATGTTCCCCTTCATTCTGTTAATATGGTGTATAATATTAATAATTTTTTTGTATTTTGAATCATGTTTGCATTCTAGGAATAAATCTTACTTGGTCATGATATATAATGTACTGTTAATTCAGATCACTAGTATGTGATCTAAGAACGCTGAGAATGTTTGTATCCATGTTCAGAGGGATATGTGACTGGACTTTTCTTGGATTGTCTTTGCCTGGTTTTTATTTCAGGCTAATACTGGCCCTGTAAAATGTGTTTGGAAGTGTTCCTTCCTCTTAAAATTTTTTGGGAAAATTTTGAGATAGATTAATATTAGCTCTTTTTGAAATGTTTGGTAGAATTATCCAGTGAATGCATAAGATCCAAGACATTTCCTTATTATGATTTTTATTATATTTTCAATCTCTTCACTAGTCTTTTAGTTCATGATTCAGTTTTTGTAGATTCTGTGTTCCTAGGGCCTAATCTATTTCATGTGACAATCCAAATTACTAGCATATAATTTTTTTAGTAATCTCATAATACTTTTAACTGCTATAAAATTGGTAGTAATATCCCCACTTTCATTTTGGACGTTAATAATTTGAGACTTCTCTTTTTTCTTAGTTAATCTAGATAAAAGACTGCCAACTTTGCAGATCTTTTTAAATAACCACTTTTCTTTTTACCAATTTTCTCTATTGTTTTGCTATTCTCCATTTCATCCTGTTGTAATATTTATTATTTTCTTTCCTGTGCTACCTCTAGGTTTAGTTTGTTCATTTTTTTCTTCCTCAAGCTGTAACATTAGGTTTTTAAGTTGAGCTCTTTCTTTTTCTAATGTGAGCATTTACAGGTCTAAATTTCCTTTTTAATACATTCTCTTGTGTTTCATGTCTTGAGATGCTATGTTTTTATTTTTATATGTCTGTAATTATTTTCTAAATTTTCTTCATTTACCCATTGGTTGTTTAAAAAAGTTTTTCTTAATGTCCACAAATTTTCTGAGAATTTTCTAGTTTCCATATATTCTTTTTAGTTATACATGACAGTAGAATCCATTTTGACATAATTATAAAAACATGGACTATATCTTGTTCTAATTCTGTCCCCAGAACCTCTCCATCCCCTTCCCTCTCCTCACTTCCTGGTCCCTTCATTCTTTTGATCCTTCTGCCATTTACAGAAGAAATTACAGAAGATTTTTTAAATTAATTTCTTGTGGATTATTTCTCCACGTAAAATGATGGTGAAATTCACTTTAGTGTATTGATATATGTACATGGGAAATTTCTGTCAGATTCTTCTTTATGACTGAGTAATAATGTGCTGTGTATTTGACCACATTTTCTTTATCCAATCATATGTTGAAGGGCACCCAGTCTGGCTCCATAGCTTAGCTCTTGTGAATTGTGCTGCTATAAACACTGATTTCTAATTTCATGGCATTGTGGTTGGGGAAAATATTTTGTGTGATTTTTATCTTTTTAAATCCACTTGAGACTCAATTTGCAGCCTCCCATGTGGTCTACACCAGAGAATGTCCTATGTGCACTAGGTAAGTATGTTTTTTATGTTGTTTTTGGCAACAGTGTTCTTATAAATGCCTATTGGCTTTAAGGTGGTTTATTTTGTTGTTCGAATCCTCTGTTTCTTTACTCATCTCCTCTCTGGTTATCCTATCCATTACTGGAATAATTAGGTGCAAAGGTTTCCAATTATTACTGTAGAACTATTTATTTTTCCTTTTCATTCTGTCAATTTTGGCTTCATATTTTTGATGTTCTGTTTTTTGGTAGGTAAAAATTATTATATCTCCTTGCTATATTGAACATTTTATTAATAAGTAATGTCCTTCTTTCCTGTCTCTATATTTTTTTCTGATTTAATGTGAGAGTTTTTTTTTATTTAGCTAGTATGTATCTTTTGATTGGAGTATTTAGTCTATTTCTACTTGGTTATTACTGGAAGGCAGGGACTAACTTCTGTCACTTGCTATTTTCCATTTAACACCTTCTAGCATTTTTATCCCTCATTTTTTATATTACTGCCTTTTGTACTTTGCTAGATTTTTGTAATTAAATGTTTTTATTCCCATTTCTTTTGGTGGTTGTATGTTTTGCAACTATTTTGTTTGTGGTTACAGTGGGGATTACATCTAACATCCTAAAGTCACACCACTCTATTTAAATATACATCAGCATAAATCCAATAACATATAGAAATGACTTAGCTGGGAAACCCTAGGCTAATTCTTTAAACTCTGTGAACTTTAGTTTCTTTAGAAAATGTAGATAATGATAGTACTTACTTTATGCATAACTGCAATGTTAGATGATATAATCTAGGCAGAATACTCAGCCCAATACCAGACACAGATATGGTATTACAATAATTAGTATTTGTTGAATGAATAAATGAATGAAACCATAATGAAGTTCCTGAAAATGCTTCTAAAAATACTATAATATCTGTATAGCTTCTGGATTTAGAACAATGGTGTCTTTAATTAAGGACAAGTATGTGGAAGAATGTGAACATGGTTTTTAATAGCTGAACCATTGCACCTTCAAAGAAATTGAAGTAATCCAGTTATTTACTGTTCTGGTTACGTGCAATGAAAGAAGATTTCCAGTGCATCTCTTGGATTTATTTCATCAAAATAATAAAAAGACAACCTGGGGGAAATGCTCTCTTTTCTGATTTATCTCTATATGACACGACTCTTAGCCCTGAGTTTCAATATTCTGTTGGAGCAAAAAGAGAGACAAACGGAGGGCCAAACTAGGGTGAGAGAGGAAATAGAAGTGCCTGGAACAATCTTGCCAACCCTGACTCTGTCCTAAGCCTCTTGCTCTCTCCACGTTGCATTCCTGTCCCTGAGGAGGCCAAGGGCATGTGTTTAGGTTAAGGCAAGGAAGGTGCTAAGTAGGTCCAGGTGGAATTCTTTAAGGCAAACTGGCTTTTCTCCAGCTTTGGATCTTGCTCACATACTTTCTCCAGCTGCACTGCTGCTTAAACCACAGCTGGTGTGTTCTTGCTTGTCCAAGGATGGTTTGGACTATACCTAAAACTTGATGTAAGTGATTTTTAATTCCATCAGAAAGTTGAACTTTGCTAATGAGAAAAAAAAATGAGGCAAAACCAAAACCAATTCAAATATGTTAGAATCTCTAAGTCATAATTTTAGAGATTGTGCCTACTGTGGATCAATTTCTCAATTTTCTTACATAAGATTGCTCTATCATTGAAAATCGGACTATACAATATTCTAGAAAGAGTGCATTATATTAAAGACTTGAAATTAAGTTTCTATGCTCACTCTGTCCCAACCTCATGTGGTTCTTGATTATGTTATGTTGCATTTTTGGTTTCAATATTTTTTCTATGCTTATGCATACTGATAGATCTTATCCAGTTCAAAAATATTGCAGTAAGGGAATTAATCTTAGGTCTTTCAAATTGTGAAGTTATAAAATCAACTTTCTTTTATTTCTCCTATCATGAAGAAACATGAATCAAGAACACTGAATTTACTGAACATTTTAAATTTAGCTCCTTAGAGATTTTAATTATTGTATCTGAATATATTTGAAATAAGTTACTTTCATTACATAGTGAATGTTATTCTATATATTCCCATTGATCCATTACAAATTTAAATCATATTTTCTGAACTATTTAGAAAAATATTTCAAACTTGAATTCAGAGTAAAACAAGATCTTTGTTGTCAATTCCAAGAAACCCAGTTCTGAAAAGTTTTCAAATGTTAGTGAAGGGTTTTCAGGTTACTTGAATGCACCTGCTTGATCAGACCTTCAACTAAGTATTTTCATTGGCAAATATGTAATTTATGAATAAATAAGTAGTTGGAGCCTAAGAAACTGAAGTAATAAGTGCAATGCCTTGAAGTTTTTTGTAGAAAGGCTTGCATGCAGTTTCTACCAAACTTTTGCAAAATTAATTTCAGCAAGTCCAAGTGCTTGGGCTACAAGGGATGACTGCATACAGAGGCCTTTTCACACATGGCTCCCACAGTCCGCGGTTCTTTTCTATTAGCTCTCTTGGCAGCACAGCAGGCCCTCAGGAGGGTCCTTGGTAAACTTCTTTCAGGTGTGTGTGTGTTTGTGTGCGTGTGTGTGCCCACGCCTGTGTGTGTACTGAGCCAATGGATGGCTACCCATCCACTCCCAGTCAAAATGTTTCCCCCTGGGTGAACAATCCTGCACTGTGAATGTTCTGCAGGTGTCTCAGGGTGTCAGCTGGCCTGTGTTTATTATTCGTGTGCTGTGTACAGGGAGGCTGAGCTGGCCATCAGTAACAACTCTCTGCAAATGGGTCAAGGAAATGAAAATAAAGCCTGTACAGCAGGAACTTTTAGGGTCTGGGGTTTTGCTGGCAAACTCTGCCCAAGTTCCTCTTTAGGTGCTACTTTAAAATTGCTACTTGTTTGACTTGGCCAAAGCTTCACATGGTGAGGCCATGTGAGACTGTGAAGGGGGCCCCCTCTAGAAGCAGGTGTGCCACTTTTTCACTTTTACCAGAACACATCTTCTGCTTTCTTCTTCAGAAGCTTGTTTGTATAATGTGTTTTCCAAAAAATGAAAGAGGTGAGGGTTTACTATTAAAGAAGTTAGGAATGATTTGCTTGATTCTGAACTATTTTGTTTTTCAAATCTATTACTCATAATTGAATAAAACAAAACAAACACCTCTTAAAATTGAAAACTTTTCCTTCTCAGATTACATTTTCAGTGACTCAAGAAGAAGAATGAAAGGCTTTTTTTTTCTTTTTAAATCAAGATCCCTCTGTAATGAATTTCCAAACACCACTAACATGCAGAAAGGACACTGGATTACTTAGTAGGCTCACTCATACTAAAGTGTGGAGCAAGTTTAATATCTTAATTACAGTATTCAAAAATAATTTTTTGGGGGGAAGAAATTGTTAGTTTATAGAAGTTTCTTAGCACAATAATTTTATGATAAACCAGTTCTGGGATCATCACTGACATCCTCCCCAACAGCTACCCTAATATTATTTTGAACCCTGTTTACTACACTTAAAGGGATCTGGTAAGTTGGATGGGGTTCAGGATTATTAATCTGAGAAACTTTTAACTGTTTCTTAGTGTTTAAAATTTTTCAATCTGCATGATGATCTATATTATGCAAAATGGCAGCTTATGCAATTTGAGAAGTTGCTATTTATTATATTCTTAAAACCTGTAATCTATCATAAAATGTCTTCATTGATCACTTATATACTTAATAAAAATTTATTGAACCATTCATATAAGCTGAAAACATGTAGGCCAGACAGAAGGGACAAAAAGAAAAATTCTGCCCTTCCAACCCATTCTCTGCTCAACTACCATACCAGGAGCCATGAGAGAAACCTTTTAAAACTGGTTAGACTATATAGCTGCTCCTCTGCATAAAACTGCTACAGTCATGCGTGGCTGTATGATACTGGCTCTTGACTCCCTCTCCAGCCTCAAATGCTTTGACACCATGCCCTCGTCCTCCTCCTGCAATGCTGGCCTTCTTACTATTCCTCCAACACAATTAGCATCCGCTATCTAAAGTCTGTTCTTCAGTCTGTAGTTGCAAACTTCTAATGTCCATCCTTTACTTCTGGTCAGATTCTGTTGTCAGTAACCTCTAGCTTTTGTCTCATCTCTTTAACTTTCCTAAAGCAGAGATTTTTATTGTTTCATTTTTCTCTCTTGTAGTTCCTGTGTGTGGAACTTGTCCTCCACAGGCTAGAAATTCAAATTCAGGCTAGATAATTGTTGAGTGATAATAATAAATAAGAATTGGGCGAATGAAAGAACAAATGTATAAAGACTTAGTCTTTATTAGAGAGATATGTGAGTAAATAATAATGTGTATAATAGCATTACAAGTGTAAGATGGTAGTCATATACTTGTATATACTTCTTAAAATATAAATTCACTAATGTGTAACTACAGATGATATTAAAAGTGCATTTGAAAGTCAAATAAAGCAATATTTGTTTCAAGGATTCTTACATTACTAATATTTCTTTTGGCTAATGTGATAGAACCATTTTCATTTGTAGTTCTCTTATCACTTTTAAGCCTCTGGAAACCAAATATAAAAACAACAAAAACACATGCACACACAAAAAGATGATGACAAAAGAAAGAGCTCTCAGTTTTCCATAAATATTCAGCTGTTTCTCAAGAACTTTGGCTGGAAATTTGCAGTTAATCTTATGGATGCTGCTCCTGAGGCTTTCACTAACCACAAGAATGGAGCCTTTTTGAAAATCTCTTTAAGTAGAAGCAGACTGCTGATAACATCCTTGTATTTGCTCTTGCCAGTTATATTAAGACTTTCATGGTACTGTGGAAGCTAAAAGCTCTTTTTCCTCCTTAATGAATTGGGATATTTTCTCATAGATCTTTTAGGTTTAGAGAAATGGAAATGACTAAAATCAGTGTTCATAGAGATCATTTTTGTAGCCTAGCCTAGCAAGGGATAATTCTATTGATTCTCTACTTGCCCTTTTCATAAGTTATATATAAATTCTTCTTCTATATCAATTAGCTATTTTTTTTCTCTTTTACTTGTTAAGAAATCAAGTTAATACTGATCACTCACCTGGTTCATTTGATCTGAAAACTTAGTCCCTATGGATATGCTTAGCTCATTAGTAGCAATTTTGTCTGTGGTCCATCTCTCAACTATCTTCAAACCTACCAGTTGATTTAATGTCTTCACACTCCTAGTGGGAACTCCTCAGTCACCTGCACTCACTTGACTAAGCCTGGCCTTGAGTGCATACTTTTATGATGAGGTTGTTATGACAGGGTATATTGTCCCTGCTTGAAGTTCTCACACATTTCACATGCCTGTTTCTCTTAGCTGTAGTTTGATTATTCCAGTTTTATCAATTTCAGTCTTCTCTTGCCATACATTCAATCATTTTCATATACCATGATTTCCTCATATATCTAATTTTAAAAAAAATATTTCATCCCTCCAGTTTTCCTTACATTGCATATGTCCATCAATTCTCCCAAGTAGTTATCCAGGCAATTTGAAATTAATGCACAGACTTTTCAAACACAGCTTATAACACTGTGAAGCTGAAGTGTTTTCTTTTCCCTTATGTGCCATTCCCTTGGAGAAAAATATTCTTAGCTGACCTTTCCTGAATGTGCTTACGTAAGTAAGGTGTTTCTGATTCTTTCCATGCTTGAGAACTCTGCTTGGAGAACTCTAAAATCACTTTGAAGTAAAGAGAATGTTTATATGGCTCAAAATGACAATTTAATATGACAACTTTTCTTAATGCCTTATGTCTAGCTGTTATCAGGGTACCCTAAACATGGTTTGATAACTCACTTTAATTTGCTTTTTCCAATTTCAGCAAATTATTATACATCTAGATTCTTTTTTTTAATTTTTTGATGGGTAAAGGATATTTGATAAAGCAATTCCTTGAAATAATGTAAAAATTTTTAATGATGTGCTAAATGAAGCAAGAGCAGATAACTATAAATATAATAACTTACTAGTCTAATAATAGCAAAGATTTTGTCAGATAGAGAAACAGAATGGAATACAATAAAATAGGCCCAAGAATATATAAAACAGAGTTTCAAAGAAGGAGTAAAAGGACAGTTTATTCAAGAGACACTCTTTGATTTATGCGTGTTGATCTTATATCCTGCCACTTTGCTGAATTCATTTATTAGTTCTAATAGCTTCTTTGTAGACCCTTTTGGGTCTGCTAGGTATAGAATCAGATCATCTGCAAATAGTGATAATTTAAGTTCTTCTTTTCCTATTTTTATGCCTTTAATTTCTTTCGTCTGTCTAATTGCTCTGGCCAGTGTTTCGAGGACTATGTTGAACAGAAGTGGTGAGAGAGGGCATCCCTGTCTTGTACCAGATCTTAGAGGGAATGCCTTCAAATTTTCTCCATTCAGAATGATGCTGGCCTGTGGCTTATCATAGATTGCTTTTACAATGTTGAGGTATGATCCTGTTATCCCTAATTTTTCTAGCGTTTTGAACATAAAGGGATGCTGTACTTTGTCCAATGCTTTTTCTGCATCTATTGAGATGATCATATGGTTCTTATTTTTAAGTCTATTGATGTGGTGAATAACATTTATTGATTTCCGTATATTAAACCAGCCTTGCATCCCAGGGATGAATCCTACTTGATCATGATGTATAATTTTTTTGATATGTATTTGAATCCGATTCGCCAGAATTTTATTGAGGATTTTTGCATCAAGGTTCATTAGAGATATTGGTCTGTAGTTTTCTTTCTTTGAAGTGTCTTTGATTTCGGAATCAGGGTGATGTTGGCCTCGTAGAATGTATTTGGAAGTTCTCCCTCTTTTTCTATTTCCTGAAATAGCTTGAAAAGTATTGGTGTTAGTTCCTCTTTAAAGGTTTTGTAAAACTCTGCTATATACCCATCCGGTCCTGGGCTTTTCTTAGTTGGTAGTCTTTTGATTGTTTCTTCTATTTCCTCTATTGTTATTGGTCTGTTTAGGTTGTCTATATCCTCCTGGCTCAATCTGGGCAGATCATAAGACTCGAGGAATTTATCTATGCCTTCACTATCTTCTATTTTATTGGAGTATAAGGATTCAAAGTAATTTCTGATTATCTTCTGTATTTCTGAAGTGTCTGTTGTGATATTGCCTTTTTCATCCCGTATGCTAGTAATTTGGGTTCTCTCTCTTCTTCTCTTCATTAGCATGGCTAAGGGTCTGTCAATTTTATTTATTTTTTTCAAAGAACCAGCTTTTAGTTTTGTCAATTTTTTCAATTGTTTCTTTTGTTTCAATTTCATTAATTTCAGCTCTGATTTTAATTATTTCTTGCCTTCTACTTCTTTTGCTGTTGTTTTGCTCTTCTTTTTCTAGGATTTTGAGATGAAGTACGACAAATCCTCTGAAATGGAAATGAGGACAACTACTCCATTCACAATATCCCCCCAAAAAATAAAATACTTGGGAATCAACCTAACAAAAGAGGTGAAAGATTTATACAGTGAAAATTACAGAACCCTAAAGAAAGATATAGAAGAAGACCTTAGAAGATGGAAAAATATACCCTTCTCATGGATAGGCAGAACCAACATCATCAAGATGGCGATATTACCAAAAGTTCTCTATAAGTTTAATGCAATGCCAATCAAAATCCCAGCAGCATTTCTTGTAGAAATAGATAAAAGAATCATGAAATTCATATGGAATAATAAAAGACCTAGAATAGCAAAAACAATGCTAAGCAGGAAGTGTGAATCAGGCGGTATAGCGATACCAGACTTCAAACTATACTACAGAGCAATAGTAACTAAAACAGCATGGTACTGGTACCAAAACAGGCGGGTGGACCAATGGTACAGAATAGAGGACACAGTAACCAACCCACAAAACTACAACTATCTTATATTTGATAAAGGGGCTAAAAGCATGCAATGGAGGAAGGATAGCATCTTCAACAAATGGTGCTGGGAAAACAGGAAATCCATTTGCATCAAAATGAATCTGAATCCCTATCTCTCGCCATGCACAAAAGTTAACTCAAAATGGATCAAGGGGCTTGATATTAAATCAGAGACACGGCATCTGATAGAAGAAAAAGTAGGTTATCATCTACATACTGTGGGATCAGGCTCCAAATTCCTCAATAGGACACCCATAGCGCAAAATTAACAACTAGAATCAACAAATGGGACTTACTCAAACTAAAAAGTTTTTTCTCAGCAAAAGAAACAATAATAGAGATAAACAGGGGGCCTACATCCTGGGAACAAATCTTTACTCCACACACTTCAGATAGAGCCCTAATAACCAGAATATACAAAGAACTCAAAAAATTAGACAATAAGATAACAAATAACCCAATCAATAAATGGGCCAAGGACCTGAACAGACACTTATCAGAGGAGGACATACAATCAATCAATAAGTACATAGGCACATGCTTTTAACAAGTTTTGGGGTTGCTGAGTAACACGTGTGAACATCTCGACAAATATTTTAAAGGGAAAGGATGTAATTAGCCCACTTTTGGAGGGAAGTGATGAAGTGTAATAGAGTTCAACCTGTTCAAACACACTTTCCAAAGCTTTAAGAAGTCATGTTCTTCTCAGAGTTTTGGGAAAGAGCAATGACAGAAACATAAAAAGAAAATCTATTGTGCTAAATAAAACATTCCAATACTTTTGAGGATTAACTAACATAAATAATCAGAGCAGCTTAGAGTAGATAGAATAGGTACACTAACCTTTTAAAACATAAGTTATTAGTTGGTAAAGAAAAAAAATCCAATGTAGCCTCTCTTAGCAACAATAATAAATTTAGATAAATTGATCGATCTGGTTTCACAATAAGCTAAGGACTTTTAAAACAGTCCTTAAAAATTTGCTGAGATTTCTATTTTCCTTTTTTAGTAGGAAATCATATCAAGTTTTTGACTACATTGAGATTTGGTATCAAGTCTACATTTAAACTTTTGCCAATAATTGAATGGCATTATTTTGGTTTGTCTTGTAATTATTATTGCTACTCACATATATTTTTTCCTAAAAAACTAGATATTTAAATGAACTAATTTTCTAAACTTATGCATTCCATATGAATTAAATCAAAGGCTTCTATTAGATAAGTTCTCTCTTATTCAGTAAGATACAGTTGATGAGATGTACTTCTTATTCATAAGCACTAAAACCTTCCTAAGTTGAAAATATATCTACCTCTAATCATTATATATGGCTTGACAGAAAAAGATGTCCTTTCAGTAAATAAATATAGGGAATTAGGAAATTACTTTGACCCATTATTTAATTTTCTTTATACAATTCTGCTTGATTTTAGCAAAAAAAATCCTTATGGAATATAATAGAGATTTAAGAATATCTAAGTTCCAGAAAAATTCCTTTGTTCTTAGAAATTTGCCTTTCATAAATCCAATTGTTGAGTGATAGAATATTGCTTCTCAACTTGGTATTTCTCTTACAGAAATGTCCACAGACTTCAATAATATGCCTATCTATATTTAGACTCAAAATGTGAGATATGAAATCAACATGTACTGCAAATAAGTAATGTAGCAATCTCAATTGTATTTTAGCCATGCTTTGGGACCAAGTAATCTGAAAATCATGTATGAAAATTATGATCAAGTAAAGTTATTTTCTATTTAGCCAATCCATTTGTAGTTTGAATGCCCGATTTTTCCTAAGTGAACATTCTTATCAGCTGGAAAGCAATTCGTGCTAATTTGGCCACACTTGTTGTCTACACTCGGCTTCAAGGGCCAGGTTAGATTATAAAGTTGGAAAGGTTTTCAATGGCCTTGAAAATAACAGATGGTTCAATAAATACTTCTGAAACAAATAAGTGGAATTAATGACAGATATTTCTAATGGCATATCCAGTGCTTCCACTGCTTTAGAGATTCCTTCTTCATTTTAAATGGCATTTCATCTGAGAAGCTTTTCTTATACAATCCCAGGATGAGGGAGGGGACTTTCTTAGAATGTTAACCCTCCACATACAAACTCCTACTGAAACATTTGTCCCCCTGTACTTTAATAGTGCAATAGTGCAGTGTGCCCACCCACACTGAGGTCTCATGAGAGATGGGGACTGTGTCTGCCAAGGAATCTCTGGCACATCAGAGCTGATGAAACTTAAAGCCAACTGTAAGACATAACATTACAATTGTGACTCACTGGTCACCTTACCTTAGTGGGCACCAGTCAGACATATACTCCTCACTATTTTCACAAACGTAATTTTTCGAAATTTATCATGTGTGAATACATTTCTCTCTGTCTCAATAAAAGATTTCATCTTCTACTATTGAAACTTTGTGGCTGCTATTTTAATTCCTTCTTACATGATCCTTTTGTATTTTAGCTTCCCTTTACTTTGAATCCTTCCTAAAGCTCACATCTCTTCCTATATTATATTTTAGTACATTTATCACCTTCCTAATGTTCTCATTTAATTCTCAATTTGTACTATTCCCGGTTTCCTTGTGAATTCCTCCCCATGTGTGTTTCACTAACAGTTCATCTGCTCTCCTTTCCATCCATTTGTGGCGCTGGGCCATCAGTTTACACCAAGATTAATCTCCAAAGCCTCAAGCATAAGATGCCTTATCTTCAGTCTTTGAAGTCCTTTACAACTAACTCTCTGGCCATGCAGCATCTTGACTCACTGGCCTTTGGATGCAGAATAGATACATCTGACCCAGTACTGAAAGGTCACTTCTCTGAGTGACCACAGATATCTGAGTCAGCCAGCTGTGGTAAAAGGGATGATCTGTAGCTATTAAACAGAGTAAAATTAACCAGACCATCAGAGATCAAACCTACATCCTTGGCCACCATACTCAAAGCATTAATTATTAACAACTAAGTGAAACATTCACCAATACACCTACCATATTAAGTAAGTGGGAAATTCAGGTGACAGGCTTTGAAGCATGGAAACATTTTCATCTAATAAATGAAAACCTAATGTGAGAAGCAAATTATTACCACAGCTGATCACAGTTTATACAACTAAATCACGTTTTAAGGGATGGCTACATTATGATACTCACACATTATATATAACATGTGCTTTTGTTTGGGGAACATATTTTTGCAATGGATATTAGATACATATGCTTCTAGGTGTCATTGAAACGAGATCACAAAGAAAGTATTGTCATTTAAAATGTATAATTTAATTTGCATATTAGAAATATCTTGGTTAAGTAACTTGTTTTTATGACATTTTCTTAAGAGTTCTGTACAAATATAAAGAATCACATTATTTCTAAAGCTCAGAAGTGGTTTAGGTGAAATCAATTATCATTTTAGTACTGAAGTCATTGTAGAGTATAAAACGGTTATGAGGTTACATACATACAAAGAATATATTCTTGCTGTGGAGATAAGACATATGTCCATGTGCAACAGGACAAGAAGGTTAAGAACCAAACAAGTGGGACAACTGGCACATTTCAGTGAAGGTTCAGATCATGGAGCATTTGTTTCAGGCTGAAATGATTTAATCATGAAGGTTTCACTACACTGATGGGAACTGAAATGAGTTTTGAAAGATGGATAGGATGATGCTTATGTATTAGCTTCCTGAAGCTGCAATGACAAGTGAACACAAATTGGGTGTTTTAAAACAACAACAGAAATGTGTTGTCTCATAGTTCTGGAGGCCAATAGCCTGAAATAAAGTGGTAGGGCTAGTTGTCTCTGGGAGATTACATGAGAAATTTTTCCATGCCTTTCTCCCAGGTTCTGGTTGCTGGAAAGCCTTGGCATTCCGTGGTTTGTAGATGTGACATGGCAATCTCTGCTTCCAGCTTCATGTTGTCATTGTCTCTTGACTCTCATTCTCTCTTCTTCTTAGAAGGGTAACAGTTAGTGGATTTAGGACCTGCTGTAGACCCAAGATAATTTCATCTCAAGTTTCTTAATTCATCACATGTGCAAAGATCCTGTTTCCAAATAAGGCTGCATTCTGAGGTTTAGCACCAACAAGAAATGTGGGGATGGGGCCCTATTTAACCCACTGCAGATGGGCAGGATAATGCTCACCTAAGCAGAGAACTCTGATTAAATTCCTTCAGGGAAGGGTAGGTAATTTAAAAAATGTGAAAACTATAGTGAGAGTCAGACACTGTTATAAGTGTTTTATGTGTGTTATTATATTAAAATTTCTCCAAAAACCCTAACATGTGGATGCTGTGATAAATCCCACTTCATAGGTGAAAGTATGAAGCCTTGGAGTTATGAAGATGCTTAGCCCCAATCATGTATCTTGTAATTGACGAATTGGACCTAAAACCCAAACAATCAGAATTCAGAAGGCCAGGGGCAATTCCAAACATTATTGATGCAGCACAATAGGAAGGGATACAAGGAGAAGAGAAGGTGGCAACAGTTTGGGATGTTTTTGACAGTTAATTGAGGGGAGCTGGTTCATATTCTGTAAAGGGTGAGAGTCACTGAAAATTTTGAGTATATGCATAGCACAATGGGAACTGGCTAGGGAAGACTGAGCCAATCCTAGTGTTAGGATTGACTGAAGAAGGGGATTTTGATGCAGTCTGTTATACCTTTGAACTAGAATGTTATTTCCACAAATCATCAGGATTTGTAGGGTAGTGGAGATTATGACTCATCTCAAACATGTGCTTGAGGGATTAATCCTGCCTGTGTGAGATCCTTCTTCCCTCTTTCCATTTCTTTTTCATTTTTCAAAGATCTTTCTAAACAGGAAAGAGTTTGAAGTGTTATCATAGAAGACTTGCATGGTTTATTGTGTGGACAATTTTACTTCCTAGGACAATTTTCCAATTTTCCTATCTGTCCCCTAGATTAAAACAATGCAATTCTCCTGTTCCCACCCAAAGGATTTAGCTATAATACACAATCAACCAAATCATGAGTGGTCCCTTCTCGTATAATTATAGTGTGTGCCACAGTTCAGATGTCTCCATGCAAAGCAGGAGTAGCCTGCAATTAGCAAGAATTCTGCAGCAAATGTGGTTAGAGGCAAAAGGTTTACTCTAAATTTGACAGCTACAACTATAAATAGTTTGTTGGCTTTTTTTTCTTTGTCAAGGACATCTTTGCTTCTTCTGAGTATTTTCTGCAAAATAATGTTACAGCAATGGATGCCATATGTAAAAGCTGTTTTTGCTTTGGACTGGTTTCTCCCTACTCAAAATGGTCTGAATAATCCAGTATGAAAAGGTCTCTGCATTTTCCTTGCATCTGGAAGGTATGCATATGAATTTATAATGCTTATGTGAGGCATAAGTCAGTGGTTAGTTCATCTGATTGTAAATCATGTGACTATGTACCATGACCACATTAAAACTGAACCACAAATAAAAAGGGAGAATAGGCTGTAACCTATAATTACGGCTCTCAGAATCAAGACCCTCGAAAGCATTTAGTCCTAAATGTGTCACATGTAAGAGATGCTTGAAAAATCACATTAGTTAATGTCTAACATGTGCAGCACATGGAGTAGCAGGTTAGAAAAGTTTGAAATGCTTATTTTATGAAAAGGCAGAAACAATCACTATATATCCTCCATGCAAATGCTTTATGGCTGACCATGTAACATATACTGAAATCAAAGACCTCTATTTGATCAATTCAGTAAATTCCCTGCACATCAAAATTTAGAATGTTATTTTAGAGCATTTGGAGGTTATATTTGAATATAAAATTAAGTTCAACATTTCATTATGTCGAAATATAGAAACATAGCTCCTATTCTATTGGAAAATAACTGAAAATATAGACCTATGTCACACACTGTGTTTGATATTTCAGGTTAGACTAATACTATTACTGCATGCAAATATTCTCACAGAGGTCAGCCAGGGTAGCAGCATATTATCATCTATGAATGCCAAATTCCTCCTTCAAATAGAAGTCTGATTAGTAACAAAAAGAATTCTGAACAGATATGGTTTTGTCATAATCAACATATATATCCTAGAAAACTTTAACAGATAAATTAATTGGTTTAACTCAGGGTTTATTGTTTTGGAATCAAAATTTTAAAAAAATATTAATTTATGGACTTCTGAATGTTTACACAAGAAATTCTTTAACTTATGTATAACATTTTTAAAAGTTTTATCTCATGAAAGAAAATGCAATTTCCCCCTTTGTTTCCCTTACTAACACTAACTGTTTTTAAGTTGCTCACAGTCTGTGGGTGGATTTTCTTCTTAGTTTTCTCTATTTGTGACACCAGCATGCAGTTACTTTAAAAATTTTAGTAATGAATCTTTGCAATTAATTAGGTCCTGTTACACCTTCCTACCCTAGTCCATTATACATACCTTGAAATGGATTGTTGCTATTTATTTTCATTTGTTTTCTTTCAAAATGAAAATAGTTTTATTATTTTTCCTGATTACAAGAGTAATTGTGTTTATTATTACAGAAATTTGAAGATTATTTGCATGAAAAAGTAGTACATATAACCTGAAATAGTACATATAACCTGACTTCCACTTAAAAGACAACTCCGGAGTAACTTCGATATTGTAGTTATTGAAAAGGAAATGTTGATGAGTGTCTTTTTAGTCATGAAGTTTATGAATATGTGAAATTTGATATTTCAATGTTTGAAAAGGAGGAACATAAAGGCAACTTTCTAATCTCTTATTCAGAACTGAAATTCTAGACTATACTCTGGCCTCTGGGCTTTAGGCTGCACATGACTGATCTAAGCATGCTTGGGACAGTATGTGAAGGGCTGAGTGGGCCCGTGAAGGTTGGAGAAGCCTGGGAGCAGCATCGGGCCCTAACTGCTTGTGAGACTGGAAGAATGTTACAAAGGAAAAGGTAATGATATTCAAGGTATCTAAGACCTGAAGCCAAACCCTACCTTCTGGGAGGTCACAGAGTCTGACTGCCATCTTTGTTCACCATCATGTTTTTATTTTAACAACAGATTATTAATGAACTGAGGCTCCCTAGTAAGAGAATTTTAAAATGGGTGAAAAATGTCATCAGTCAGGGGAATGTAGTAAACTACTATCACAAATGTTTTATATGAATGCTTTTCATCATGTTTATTCAATGTGAAACCTCTTTTTCAAAATCCAGTTAGAGAAAAAAAAAAAAGCAGCATTTTTCTTGGACACCATGCCATGACTTAGAGTTGAAAGGTGCCAGGATCTTTACTGAAGGACAAGTTTGAAGAGTATATTTTCTTACTAAAGCTTATTTATTAAAAATCGGCACATTTTTACATATTGCTTTTTGTCAACGAACTTTTTAAATCATTAAATAAATGCCCTTGAATAGTTTCTAATCATTTTCTGTTGCTTCTTTGTGGTAAAACAGAGTAAAAAAATGTGTAAGGTGTTGCATAGTGCAATATGTTAATTATTTCATACCTGGAAGATATATTAATTTTTCATACAAAATAACCCTAAGAATTATGATTTATTCCTATGTGTTATTTAATGAGGTGGTTGCACATTTGCAACACATACTTTCCTTTTAAAAAATAACATATTTGAAGTATTTGTCTTTATTAGATGAAAAGGGGTGTCAAAATATATTGTACTCATTTACCCCTTTCTTAAAATTACCTTTCTTTCCAAATAAGTTTATGTATTTGAAAGAAAAGAAATCATCTTCAAAGTGCAGAACCCATTGCAGGTAGATAATTTGCTTCTAAAAGAAGTAGCATTTGTTTCAACTTTATAAATCACCATCGTTCAATAGACACTAATTCACCTCATGAATTAGTCTAAAGGTAATTCTTTCTCATTTTCAAAGCATACATAAAATAATTGGGCCTCTGCTCTTCTAATTATTAACAGAAAAACTAACATCTTCAGATGGTTAACATTAACAAGATACATCCTAGAGTATGGACTGTGTACCATCTAACCGAATTTAGAATTCTTCAATTTCTTACCATCTAAGAGGAAAGGAGGTACTGTGGTGCACCATTACTTCAATGCTTTTAGAAAGGCTGCCATTTCCATGGTGATGTCCAGCAACTCCTGGATGACCCAGCAAATTCTAGTTCATCCTTCAAAGTCCACCCTAAACACTTTGATATGTTCATTGACTCTTAGTACTAAATCACTGGGATTAATGATGTCTTCATGGAAGGTACAATGGGACTGAAAGATAACTCACCAGAATAATAATTTTTGCTGGGTTTGTTTGTAATGTGTTATAATTTGGAAGTGAGGTGTCCTCTAATAGCTCACGTGTGAGACAGTGCAAGAAGATTCAGAGGAGAAATGACTGGGTTTAGATTGGTTAAGTGTCTTAACCCAATCAGTAAATTAGCTGAGTAGTAACGGAAGTGGTAGGGTGTGGCTGGGGGAGGTGGGAATTGGGTTGTGGCTTTGGTGTATATAATTGTATTTGACAAGTAGAGACCTCTCTCTCTCTGCTTCTTGATCATCATGTGACCTGCTATCCTCTGCAGCACTTTTTCTCCATGATATTCTACCTCACCCAGTACCCCTGGGGAATAAGCTTGGTATATATGGACTGAGATTCTGAAACCATAAGCCCTTAAATAAACTTTTCCTCCTTTACAGTTGTTCTGGTTGGGTCTCTTAGTGACAGCAGTGAAAAAGCTGAATAATACATAATGCATCTTTTGTGATATATCTTGATAACAGTGACTGCTCAAGGTCTGAGTTAAAAAAAATATTTGCCAAATTAATCTCTTTGCAAATTCCTTATAGACTTGTTTCCTATTTATAGTTTGGTTCTGTATTTGATTATCACATTCCTCCAGGATGCCTTATAAATATAGATCCTAGCACAAGATCTGTCACAAAATAGGTGCTTATTAAATATCTAATAGATTGATGTTTAGTAACATGAATTTAGAAAAGCAACCTAAGTGTCTTCTTCTGAAGATTGTTAACAGATGAATAATATGAGGAATTAAATCTCTCCATTGGGACTTAATGATAAATGACAACATATGTGCCATGCTTATCAATGAATGGTATACATACATTTGCAATTTTCCATTTATGAAACCAATTAGCATGAATATTATTTACTTAATTTAAAAGATGTATAGAAAACATTGAGTTCAGATTGTCTCTTAGTTGCTATTGAGTGGCTTTTTAATACATTCTTCTCATATCCAACTCATTATTATTTTACTCAGTATAATTCTGCCATAGTGTATTATAGGATTCTTAATTCCGAATTTATCATATATCTCTGTTCTACCAGAGTTTTATCATTACTACTATTCCCTGAATATGTATTTAAAAAGTTAGTTGCTACTTTATTTTCTAAACATGTTTTGGCTTTAATTTCAAAAGTTGTTTATTTTTTGAATGAAGAAAAATCAGGTCCTACATTCATGAAGCACATAATTCAGTGGAATGATTCTCATTATTTCACTTTCCTCTGAAACTCTGTGGTTTCTTTCCATTAAAAAATGTGTGATAAAAAGGATTCTACTCTCAAATACTTAAAATTTTAAAACATTACTTTTATACCTCTCAAATATTTTCTTTAAAGATTCAATTTTCAAAACTTATTTCATATATATGTATATATCCTAATATTATATATACATGTATACACACTAAATATTGTACCTATTTTATGCCTATGTTGTCAATAAATGGGAATTTCAACAAGGAAAAAATGGACAGTCCTGTCGCCTAGTGCCTAGTTCTCTAATTCATAAAATGTAACAATGGGATTGGTGTCAGATGAAGTGATAACACAATAACCCCTCTAACATGACAGCTATAATTACTTTACACTCATATCTCCTATAATTTTGTCTGTATTTAATTTGCCAAGGTCACCTGTAATTTAATCGAACTCCAAGATACTATTGTTCAAATGTAATTTTCTAGAGAGAAGTTGTGCCACTAAAGAAAGATAATGAACATATAAGAGGGGAAAAATCAGCAGAAGTAATATCTAGAGTGGATGAGAATGAAACAAGCAATGATTATATGATAAATTTATATACCACCTATGAGAAAATTTCACAAACCCAACATAAGTCCATGTAATTATATGGCAAAAATAAAGTAATTTTTTTAAAAGTTCAACACATTTGCTAATATACTGACAATATTTATTGTCTCTTTTATACTCACTAAATGGTGTATACTAATTGCTGGTGGCACTGCAAATTGGTTCAACCACTCTGTTAAGCAGTATGGAGATTCCTTAGAAAACTTGGAATGAAACCACCATTTGACCCAGCTAGCTATCCCACTCCTAGGTCTTTACCCAAAGGACTTAAACGTAGCATACTATAGTGATGCAGCCACATAAATGTTTTTAGCAGCACAATTCACAATAACTAAACTGGAACCAACCCTTCAATAGATGAATAGATAAAGAAACTGTGGTATATATACACAATGGGATATTATTCAGCATTAAAAGAGAATAAAATTATGGCATTTTCAGGCAAATGGATGGAGTTGGAGAATATCATGCTAAGCAAAGTAAGCCAATCCCCCAAAACCCAAGGCCAAATGCTCTCTCTGTTAGGTGAATGCTGATCCATAATGGGAGGGGGGCATGGGAAGAATGGAGAAAGTTTGGGCAAAGGGGAGGGAGGAGAAAGGAGGGAGCATGGGGGCAGGAAAGATGGTGGAATGACATGGACATCATTACCTAGGTACATGTATGACTGTACATATGGTGTGACTCTACATCTTACAAAACCAGAAAAATGAAAAGTTATGCTCCATTTGTGTACAATGAATTGAAATGCATTCTTTCATATATACCTAATTAGAACAAATAAATAATTTGAAAAAGTGGTATATACTATTACTCTTAAAATATTCCCTTAAAATTACTACTTATCCCACTAATAGATTGGAAAGTATAAAAGAAAAAAAAAGAAAAAGTTCAGCAAATTTTCTATACCTAGCCTGGTACAAATGCTATAGATACAAAGAAACATCTTTGCACTTACTACATTTATTTGTGTTCCTCTGCTGGGCTTTGAATTTTCTAATACTTAACTTATTCCCTGGTGATAGTAAATGTTTAATAGATATTATTGAACAAATGAATGAGCGAAAGGGAAGATCTTCAGATGGGAGAAGCAGCCTATTGTAGATAAGGAAGCATGAAGTCCTTCAACCTGTCTGAGGATACATAGGCAGCTTCAGTTGTTTAGAGTGAACAGACTAGAGGGGACTTATAAAAGAAGAGATAGGGATGAAAGCAGGGAAGAGACTGCTTTGGCAGCAATGTGGAAGGAACCCTGAAGTGAGTCCAGAGAAGAAGCAGGATCACTCAGTTTCCCAGTGAGCAATGAAGAGGCCTGGACTAGAGCAATGGAATCTGGGAAAGAGAAAGGAGTTAGGATGAGTTTTAAAGGCAGAACATCCAGGACTTGATGAGAATAAATGTGGGAAGTGATTGAAAAGGAAGTTGGAGATGCCTCTCAGACTTCTTCTTTGGGGAACTGGTTAATGGAGATGCTACTAACTGAAACTGAGAATTTGGGGCTGCCCACTCTCCTACTTAACCCTGTGATGGTCTACTCATTTGGCTCTCTTGCTCTGTTCACCTAATGTTGATGTTCTATGAGGACCATTCCCAATTCTCATTTCATCTCACTTTATGTATCTTTTGTGAATGATTTTATTTATTCCCAAGGTTTCTCATATCACCTTTCATTAATGACTCTCTTTAATTTGCTGCACTATTGCTTGTTCCATACTCACATATTTAACCATGAATATCTCTATTTCAATCCTAGAGAAGTCCAATAAAAACTAATTCTCCTACCTTTAAATTTCAAGTTTGGGTTCTTTAGACAGTCAACCATGAACTTGCCTATCTAAAAGCAGACATGATTCCTGGGACCTCCTACTACCTCATGAACACTTCATATTGGCCAGCAATGTCCAGTCAGCTCTACCATGTCTCCGTGGCATGTCCACAATAACCACTTAAGTGCAAACCCTTCTCATCATTCCGTGGACTAATTCAATAGCCTCTCAGCCAGTTTATTCACCCCAAACTACTCATTTTCACTTCATCTTTCAAACTGCCATCACAGTGGCACAAAATGGGTCCTACCATTGCCTTGCTTAAAGTATATTTTCACATCTTTAGTAGAATCAATATGGTAGCCACTAACTCCATATGGCTACTGAGTACTTGATTATATGACTAGTCCTACTTATGGTGTGCTATAAACATAAAACACACATGTGTTGTTGACAACCTGATATGAAAAATATAAAACATGTCATTAATAATTCTTATTTTAATGATATGTTAAAATTATAACATTTTTGAGAAAATTCTGAGGAGATGGCAGAGCAAGAAGCATCCCACTAGAAAAAATTTCACTGGTAGAATCCATTGTCATAACTATTTTGGAATTCTATTTAAGGCTAGAATTTACCATGTGAAGAATTTCAGCTCTTAGCACAGTAACAGTTACCAATTGCCAGCTCCTCACCTGGCCAGCCAGTCAAATATGCATATATTCCTAATGTAACCTGTTTGCAACTCAACACAACCAGAGTGGGCAAAGAGGATATTATCCTACAAATGTTAGGAAACTGTGCTCTGACACTGATTGCTGGTTTTGATCACAGGTCCAGACAAAAAGGTGGGTGGTCCTTGTTGTTACCCCACCTGCTTATCTGAATTCCAGGAGACTTAAAGGGCTAGTACTAATCCTCTTTTCCCTTTCATTTTTCTCTTTTCCCCTTTTTGTGAGCCAGATAACAAGGACTTGTACATTTTAAAGCAACTGCATATTTGGGAAGAATTAGAAAGTGACTGTGTATACATAGAGAAAGGGAAAGATACAAAAAATATATAAGAAGACTTGGAGTTTATAATCTCAAACTGATCCTTGACACAGAGATAACAGTAAAAAGAAGCCAAAACAATAAAACCAAACAATAATAAAAACAGCAAACCCTAAGGAAGGGGAAAAATCCTAATTTCCAGAGTTAATACAGTGGTAGATTCAAATGTCAGGTTTTCAACAACAGCATCACAATGAATACAAAGAAACAGAAAAGTATGGAACACTAGAAGGAAAACAGAACAAATCAGCAGAAACTGTCAATAAAAGAGACTTGGAGCCAGATCTGCTGGATAAGGTCTTTAGAATAACTCTCAAAGATGCTCAGAGAACTAAAGATGTGCAGTTAGCAAAGAAAAGGCCTTAATAAGATGTAAATATCAGTTAAGAGAGGGAAAAAACTAAAAAAGAACCAAAATGAAATTCAACAGCAGAAAAACATAACTGAAATAATAAATGCATTAGAGGGATTCAAAGATATATGTAAACAAAAAAAAAAGATTCAGTGTACTTGAAGACAGGAAAATCGAAATTATCAAATCTTAGGAAAAGAAAAAAGATTAAGAAAAGTGAACAGAGCTTAAGAGACCTTTGAGGCACCATCAAGCCTTCCAATTTATATATTGTAGGAATGTCAAAAGGAGGAAAGAAACAGAAGGCGGCAGAGATTATTCAAGGAAATAAGGGCTTCGTTTTTTTCATATCTCTGTATATAAAGTATGTTCACACCAATTTATGCCTTTATACAGGTACTTTGTTTTTCTGCATTACAATTCTTAATACACATATATACCACAATTTTTCATATCTGTTTGTATATAAAGTATGTTGACACTCAATTCAAGTCTTCATACATGTACTTTGTATAATTATGTCCATAACATTCTACCATCCTTGTTAATCCCCTGCCCACTCCCTTTCCCTCCCATCCCTCTTCCCTATCTAGAATTCATCTATTCCTCCCATGTTCTCCCTCCCTACCCCACTATGAGTCAATCTCCTTATATCAGATAAAACATTTGGCATTTGTTTTTGGAGGATTGGCTGACTTTACTTAGCATTATCTTGTCCAACGCCATCCATTTACCTGCAAATGTCATGGTTTTGTTCTTTTTTAATGTGGAGCAAAATTCCATTGTGTGTGTGTGTGTGTGTGTGTGTGTGTGTGTGTGTATATATATATATATATATATATATATATATATCACATTTTTTTTTATCCATTCATCCACTGAAGGACATCAAGGTTGGTCGGCTCTGCAGTTTAGCTGTTGCCCTATATATGTAATAAGAATTGTAATGCTTTCCACTGCTGTCGTGTATTTAAAAAACAAAACAAAAAAAGTATTAAAATGATAAGAAAAAAAAACAGAAAAAGGGAAATAATGGCTGCAAACTCAAAAATTTGATGACAGACATCAATATAAACATTCAAGAACCTCAATAATTTAAAGTAAGTTGAACTCAAAGAGATATACATCAAGACACATATTAATCATATATCTTAAAACAAAGGCAGAGGGAATCTTAAAAGCTGGAAAAACAACTTGTATTGTATAAAGGATGCTCAATAAGACAGTAAGCAAATATTTCATGAGAAATTTTGGATTCCACAAGGCAGTGGGCCAGTATATTCAAAGAGATAAAAGAAAAAACAACCTATCATCTAAGATATCTTAAGTCTAGAAAAACTATCTTAAGATATCAACTATCTTAAGTCTAGAAAAACTGTCCTTCAACAGTGAGGGATAAATTAAGACATTTCTAGATAAACAAAAGCAGTGAGATTACCATGGGGTATGGCTTGCAAGAAATGCTGAAGAGAATTTTGCCTGGTCAAACAAAAGGATGTTAGGTAGGGATTTGAAATTTTGTAAAGAAATAAAGCTCTCAATAAAGGTAAAATACATGGGCTATTACAGAGACTAATATTATTGTAAAGAATGTTTTATAACTCTATTTTGTATTCCATGTGATTTAAGAGACAAATGCATTAAAATATTAGACTAAAAGCCAGAATTATTGTTAATTTTTGTTTGTATTTTATCATTTAAAAATAATTTTAGAGACAATAATGTAGAAAATGGAAGGCATAAATCTAGAAAAGCCATATATACAAAACCAAATAGAAAAATTATATAAATAAGTACTCTTTGTCACTCAATGTAAATGAATTAAACTCTCCAATCAAAATATACAGATTGGTAGAATAGATATAACACATGCTCTAACTGCTTTCTAAAGATATTCCTTTTAGATAAAAAACACCAATAGATTAACCGTGAAAGGAAGGAGATATTTTATGCAAATAGTAACTAAAAGAGCAGGGATAGTTGTAGTAATATCAGACACAATGGACTCTAAATAAAAAATTCTTGATATGAGACAAAGAAGGACATTATGGAAAACATGGTCTTGAAGAGGTCTTTGTACATCCATGTTTAAACTATCATTATTCATAATAAAAAATAGGTAGAAGTAACTCAAGTATCATCGAAGAATGAATAAATAAGCAAAATATGATATATCCATACAATGGATTAAAAAGGTAGAAAATTCTGACATATGCTACATGCTACAACATGGGTGGACTCTGAGGACATTACTGGTAAGCAAAATAAGCCTGTCACAAAAAGACAAATATACTATTTAAGGTATGTAGAGGATTGAAAATCAGAGAGAAGGTAAGTAGAACAGTGATTACCATTGGCTAAGGGAGAAAAGAATGAGCAATTATTGCTGAATATAGAACTGCAGTTTTACATTAAGTGAGTTGTGAAAGTGGATGACGGTAATGGTTGCATAAAAATATGAATATATTTAAGTCCACTTGCTATGGTCTAAACATGTACTATAATACGTTGAAACAATATCCAATTCAGTAGTGTTAAGAGGTAGGGATTTAGAAGGTTATAGGTAGGTCATGAGGCCACCTTGTTCCTCAGAGAGATTAAAAGTTCTGTAAAAAAAGCTTCACACAGGGTTTGGCACTTTTATCCTGCTAACCTTCCACTGTGTGGGAAGACACTCTGCTGCTATTTTTGCCTTTCCATCCTTTCCACTGTATGAGGATACAGTAAGACAGCCCTCACCAGACACCAAATGCTGGTGCCTTGACCTTGGAATGCCCAGCTTCAATAACTATAAGAAATGAATTTCTCCTCTTTATAAATCATCCAAAGTTTCTCCTCTTTATAAATCATCCAATAAGTGGTATTTTTTATAGCATTACAAATACTTAAAAATAGCTAAGATGGCAAGTTTATGCTATGTGTATTTTACCTCAATAAAAATTGGAAAAAAAATGTAATATTTTAAAAATATTGAATTAAAATATATTTTATGTTATTGTTTATGAGTGTAGTATATTGTATTCTATATGCTAAATGTTACTAAAATTAATTTTACTGTTTTTTTTCTACTATGGCTACTAGACAATTTGAAACTGCATAAGTAACTGGCCTTATATTTCCACAGGATGGGGCTGACTGTAGAAAAAAAGATGCAGTTTTTCCTCTTGCTTTAGTTTTCATCTACTTCTTCAGCCTCTTAACTGGGCTTTGGATGAACCTATGGTCCAGCTTGAGAGAACCTGTCTGGTATCTGCTATGCAGTTCAGGCTGGGAAGCTCTTGTACACATTCAGACTTCTAAACACCTTGATTTCTTTGAGAGACAACTTTTCAATTTTTAATTCCCAAGGCAAAATCCTGATTTCAATTGTTTTCTTTGTGACTATTTCTCTGGTCCATGCAGACATCATTGACCCACCCCCCCTTGTTGTTGTTTTCTTTAACTCATGATGTTGATATAATTATATATATATATATATATATATATATATATATATATATATATATATATATATATCAACAATTTTCCTTAATGAATTATAATCATAGGTATACACTTATATCCCATAACAGGCTGTGAATTTCCCCATAGACTCTAGATGTACTTAATAAATATTTGAAGAATAAAAAAAATTAAATGGGATTTTGAGTCAAATAGATTTGATATAAATTGTGTGTCTATCACTGCTTAGGTATGTGAATTTGAAAACTTTATTTAAATTCTAACATGCAGAATATAAAATAGGTTGAATTGAATCCCTATTTATTATGTTGCATACCATTTATACTTCTTTTCAAAATATATACTTTATTTCAGCTCTCTTGCCATATAACTTTTTTGTCAATAAAATACAGATGTTTCCACATTCTAAGGTTAGTGAAAAATATTAGTATGAAGAAATGATTTAAATTAATACAAGTATGTACCATAATTATAGAATTCAGTTTCTTACATATTGTAGTTTTTAATTATACTATTTTTCTGAACTTAGGAAATTCAAATAATTAAATGGACACTGAATGCTTCAACAATAGAATGGCTAAGGGAAAGAACAATCTTTTTCAGATTGTACTTAGGGAAATAAAATAAAATGAAAAGAAGTCATGATGGGGCTTAGTCCAAATACTGATAGTTTTCCAAGCATGTCTTCTATGTGAAAGTTTCAAATATTAAAGACTATTTTGGATGGCAGAAAGAGTGATGTGCATCTGGGAGCTTCTAAGATGGCGGAGGGAATGTCTAGCATGCTCTGGATGACCTCTAATGAAACAGATCATGGCAGCTAATGAAGAAATCATTAAAGGCATGGATTGGAGAACACATAATTCTATTATTCTTTTAAGATGAAATATGATAGAATGAAAATAACAAGTGAAAAATAAACAATAAGGAATCACATATATCACATCTCAAAGCATTTACTTGCTTCTAAAAATATGTATTTTGAGTAAAGCCAGGCCATAAAATGAATAAGCCCAAGTGTTCTAAAACTTCTGTCCCATTGCTCTGAAAAATATGTTAAAAAACTAGTTATTACTCCCTCTTTCCATCTCTGTAATCCTTGCATGGAGGCTATCTTTTGTAAATTAAACCAGGTGTTTGAGCTATGCATATTTAATTTTTTTAAATTAAAATTACAGCAACAATCACATATAGACAATTTTCAGAGAAATTCATTTTAAAGGTTTAAATTATGTTTTGAAAATATAGAGTGTTTTGTGCTTCGTGCTAATTTGTGACTTCCTCTTTCAACAACCAAAATAAATGGCCTTCAAGAGACCAAAAACAAAACAAAATAGACGTTTCTCTGTCATCAAAAAGTGCTTGCAAAACATTGGTGTCCTGAATAAGTTAATGAATTAAAAAACAAAGGATTATATTTCTACTGAACTTTAACAGGAACTTGAACATGGAAAAAACAGAATGCCTTGGGTAAAACAAACTTGAGATTTTACTTAACCTATTCTTGGGAAAGCTCAAAGCACCTGTCTTTGTAGGTAGGTTTTCCTATTCCAAATTTATCAACAGTCTGGTTTTTCTATCTTTTGTCTTTCTTTCTGGTTAAGTCTATAAATACAGAAGTTGACAAGGATTTACAAACAACCTGCAGGGTATGATGGAACATGAATGACTCACCCGTCCTGATTTCTTCTGCTGACCATCAACCAGAAGAAGTCATTATTTTATTTGTGTCATTCTTACATTTCAGTTCACAATGCTTTCTTTGGAGCATAGATAACCAATTATAGGTAAAAAGTTATCAAAAACCATAGTTTCAAATACTGTTATTCACATAGCATGATGAAGATGATATTTGAAGCTCAAAATTATTTTTGGTTGCTATTGTACAAGAAATATGCCCCATAGTTACATATAAACAAATTTATTTACTACATTTCTACTTTTACAAAAGCATTCTGGAAGGACTAATCCCTCTAGTATAGAGAAAGATACACAAAACTTTAGGTGATTAAACTTTTAGTTAGACTTAGTCTAACATGCTTTTTTTTCTCTTTAGCCATTTTTTTGTTGTTGTTAAAGTAGGGATTCATAAATTAGCATAAAGAATAAAACACTGTATTTTTCAAAATATGACTTACACCTTCCAAATGAATAAATCTAAAAATTGACTAAATGTGATTGTCCTATTCAGCATTTTAATTTGAATATTTGAAACATTCTTATCTTAAACACTTGGCTTATTTTGCAAAAGAAAGTTGTACATTGATTTGATATATTGATCCTGCAAAATTCAAATTTAACCCATTGTGTTGTGGAAGGGTTAAATATTGAACAAACATTTCCCAGCACAGGTTTTGTTGATGCCCAAATATAAAGAAATGAAATTTCAAGTATAGTTTACTTAATTTTGATCATTTTTCTATCAGTACTCTCTCGAACCTAGGATCACTGAAAGAATAACACTTAAATGAAACCAGCCTTAAATGTGCAATCATTAAAATGACAGCATCAAATGTCAACATCATGATTTCACACAATGTTTTGAGTTCTAATGCATTTCTACCTTCTCCAGAGGTAGTTTAAATTTTTCATTATATCTGGGAACTGTTTTTGTATTCATTTGTGTAGTTTATTATTCATGGCTTAGGAGTTTAATTCAAAAGTGTAATAAAGTCTACTCCTTCTTTGCCAATGATATACTCTTTCTCAGATTTCAATGTTAGGTTCTTTAACATGCATGAATGGTTTTCTTCTATCTTATCAACATAATTAATTCCCTGGAATGTCCTATAATGCAATAATTACTGTAATTGCTAATACATATTATTAAGGGCCTCCTGTGTATAAGAATGAGACTAAATACATTTTGTGGATTGATTTAATCCTTATTACTAGCCTTAAAAGTAGGTCTAATTATCCCCACTGATATCATTTTGATTGAGGGTCAAAACTGAATATTTTCCCAAGATGACCCAGCCAAAAAATAAGAGAGCTAGGATTCAAATCTATTCTGTCTGACCTCAAAGACCACATATTTAAATATTTTCCCCTTAGATTTTCATTCATAATAGGAGATTTTTATCTTTTAATTTCACAAAAAGGAGACTTGTTAAATCATGTTTTCTTTTTTCTGTAGAATAATAACAATGAAGTATGCAAACAGAACATTCAACTTAAAATTAGGTTTATGTGTCTTTCAGGCTATTTAAGATCTAGTCATAGAAAACTTGAAGTTTTTTTGTTTTTGTTGTTTTTTGGGCTTTTTTCTTTAGGATGGGGAGTGGGAAGGAAATGTATGGTGTTAAATAACTGGAAAATAGCAAAGCCTCAGTTTGATGTTCATAGATGAGCACATATTCAAAATCCCCATTTGAATTATAACATGGAAATCATTTCTGCTTGTTATGATTTGGATATGAGGTGGCATCCAAATGCTCCCATGTTAATCCAGGAATATTCAGGGGGAAAATGACTGGATCTTGAGAGTTGAATCCTAATTAGTCTATCCTAGTTTGAATGGATTGTTTATGGGACATCTGTAGGCAGGTGGAGCTTGGCTGGAGGAGGTGGGTCACTGGGCACATGCCCAGAAAAGGTTCATCTTCCCTGTGGCCTTCCCCCTTTCTCTCTCTGCTTCCTGGTTACCATGAATGGAGCAGCATCTTCTTTTCCATGCTCTTCCACTACGATGTTCTGCCTCACCTCAGACCCCAGAGTAATGGATTTGGCTGACCATGAAATAAACCTGTGGGACAATGAGCCAAAACAAACTTTTCTGCCAAATTGTTTTTCTTGAGTATTTTGGTCACAGCATGCAAAGCTGACTCACATTTCTATTTAGAATTTTATGTGAAATATTTCTAATACCATCATTAAGTAAATGTTTTTTGGTCACACATAATATTCATGATATCTTTACCAAATAACTCTCCTTAGTGTATCCAGAGTATTCTGCTGATGATGATTTCTCTTAGTTCAGGATGCTATGAAAATGTACCATAGACTTTGTGGCTTATTAAAAAAGTTATTTCTTCCAGTTCTGAAGGCAGCTTAAATATATTAACAGGTTAGTAGCTCTTCATGCTTGATAAATGAGATGTTGTCCACTCTAGATTTGTAGTCGAGATTAGTCTGAACTCTGCTTCCTTAGGATTATTTTCTTGGGTAAATCTCTATTATTTGGTATTTCTGTTTGTTCATAGTAGTGATAAAAATAAGCCATGCGAACAATATATATGTCAAAGAGCCTGAAGCAGTGTACATTTCAATAATGTTTAATTTTTTTCATTTACAGATGATGAAAGTAACTGAGCATCTATCTATATGGATGATTGGGACAGAATGATTTATCAGATTAATAAAATCAGTTTCTAGCAATTGTATATCAGATAATTTTTACTGCTATTAACTTTGCCAATATTAATGAGGTTGTCTAAAGTAAGTAGAAAATGTTAGGTTCAAATCAAAATTAGTCCCTTTTATACTTCATGTTATTTCTTTCCTAGTCCTTCACCAAAATCTTCTGTCAGTTTCTTTTTGTTGTTTAAGTCTCTCTAGCATAGGAGTATGCTCACTTTTCAGGACTGTGATGGCCTCAATGGCCATCAGTCTATGACCTCATAGACTGAAGCACCTTATTCCCCATCCAATATGAATAAACACAGAGCCAGCTACATATGTTTAGGAAGATAATAGCTATTCACCTACATTTCCAGGAATTGAAGACTTTTCATAACCAGAAACCCTCATATTTTAGTTTGCCCATATGTAAAATATCCAGATGGAAAAATAACCTCATGCTACATGTTAATCATTGTTCAAAAACTGTACTTCAGCAACCCTCAAGTGACTTGGCAATGTGCCAAAGAAGGCAGATACAGGAGACGAAGAAAGTATTAGATGTTTATGTTAAGCCGACCATACTTAATGTAAAGGCTTACCCATTCCAATGAAAGTGAAAGCTTTGAAAATCCAAGAACATATTGTCTAACCTAAAACCACTTTTAATAAACAAGAACTTTCCAGCTACCACAGAAATTGTGTTTCAGAGGCCTATAATGTGTCTTCTTGTCCACCCTACATAACCACTTTTCTCTTCCTCCTGATTGTCCTGGCCTCCACCCATAAAAGGTGGCCAGTATAAACTGTGCACTTAATATGGTTAGAAAATGCAAGAGAGAAATTTTTTTCAATAAAATTTATCCATAATTCTAATAAGGTAACACTAAATTTAAGATGTGCTGGCCAACGAGGTTATTACTACATGGTCATGTGTATACATACACACACAATACCCCATAGGAGGACTAACCAAATATAATATATATATATATATATATATATATATATATATATATATATATATATATATTTAGTTTATTATTCTCAAAACAATGAGACATGATGTGGTCACTACTTTGTAATCCCCAGATGAAGATGAGGAAACCACAGGCTCATCAGATAAAATCAGTTGCACAAGTTATCTAACCATTAGTTCAGCTAGTTACTAATATATTAAGACTATACATCTATTCTTACCTATCCCCCAAGCCTGCATGTAAGCTTTTATTTTCCAGTACTGACTGTTCACTGACTATATTCACAGGAACTATGGTCAGGTACTAAAAGTACACTTAAAGACAGTTAAGACCAACTTCTTTGCCTTTCAAGTGTTCACTATTGTGTTTGGGAAACTACATTTTTAATTTTTTTTTCATTTAATTAAAATACAGAATGGTGGTCCTTTAAGTGTAATCTCCAAATTAGCAGCATCTGCATCCTTAGGAATCTTCTAGGAACAGAGACTCTCAAGCCCCATGCCAGAACCACTGAATCAGAAATTCAAGTTATGGATCCCAGGAATCTGTGTTTTAATAAGCCCTCTGGGGGATTTTGGTGCACAGTGAAATTTGAGAAACAGTACCCTAAAGAGAGAGGAGTTGGAAGGAAACACATAACTTTTCTTGACAAAGTGGGAAAGGACTTCTTGGAGGAAATGACACTTAAGCTGCCTTAGAGAGGGTTTATGTTTTTTTTTTTTTTTTTTCAGGTAGAAGGGACAATTTTAACAGAAGCAGAGATGGAAGAGTTCTATATGTTGGGTATTTCTACAGAGTGAAGACCAGAATCTGGAAATGATAATGGATAAACCGAAATAAGGCTGGAGATAAAGTTTTAATAGATTAGGACTTGTTTTATAAAGTGCTTAGCATAAGGGCTGTAACAAAAAATTGGAAATAATTACTAAGAAAATGGCCTGAAATTGATGTTTTTGCAAAACTGGGCTTCCTGCTAGCCACATCACAGTGATTATCCACAGTTTCCTTGGGCTTCCTGAGGATGTGCTAAGGTAATTGGGCGAGATGCCTTTTTGTCCAAGGATGCCAAGAAATAACAAGATAAAAAGAAGGATGCCTTCTTTTTACTCCAATGCTTCTTAGATGCTTTGGGACCCAGGTGGGCTATGACAAATTTAATGAAAGTGACTAAATTAGAGTAAAGCAAAGTAAGAAGATGGGTGGAAGAATGAGAAGAGGTAGTTTTAAGTAAGATTTAACTTTATTCCAATTTTTTTTAAAAAAGAAACATATACAAATCATACAATAATAACCAACATCATTAAAAGGGACATTGAGATCAACAATGTAGATATATACATATGGATAGTATACATGTACTACACCTAACTGGTCTTGAAAATGACAGAGTCAAGGATCAGCACGCTACATTTCCATTTATAATTTCCTGTATCTTGACAGCATTCTGTTGTTTAAAATCGGGAACATTATTTTCTAATCATTGAATCCATTTTTATAGTGATGTTCTTTGAACATCTTATTTTTCTATGTTATTGATCAAGTATGTCAGAAGGACAAATTTTGTTGTATAAATGGTATAAACATTTTGAACAGTGAAAGATTATATTTCAAGAAAGTATTTTGCATCAGTCACAGGAATCTGGGCTCCAGAATGTTGCTGACTTCAAGAATTGGTAGCATTGTAACAACTAGAGAAACCTTTAAAACTCTGGGGCCTCCAGTGGCCAAGGCACAACTACAAATTTAGCATTCTCTCATTGTAAGCCCTCCAAAATATTTTAGTGATTGTCTTGATAGAATTCCAGTAACAAACAGCTGTCAAAATGTATCATATATTTGCAAACCTCCTACACAGCACTGTTACTATAATTGGTTGAGTTGTTTTTTTTTTTTTTTTTTTTTTTTTTTTTTTCATTTGACTTTAAAAAGGTTGTGGAAAGCATAATTTAGGTTTGGTCAAACTTTTATTAATGTTCACAGGAGAACTATAGTCCATAATTAGACTTCAGTTTTTAAAGTATTTCATATTTGAAAAGCAAGAAAGCATGTAGGTGGCAATTTATCTTTATAGCTTCATTAATCTGAAAGTCAAACCCTCTTGGGCTATTGTGTGTACATACTGTGCTTTAAATCACCACTTTTTAATCTGTTGGATCTGCTACCTCAAATAGCCAAAGTAATTGGTCAGCAGTGTTTTCATTGGTTTTAATATCTCCTTTCCACACTAAACTACAACTTAATTGTACTAAGGTTATCCTTTTCCAACCATGGCATGAAGACAGCCTGGAGTACCACAGTTCTTTCTGTATAAACTGTAGCCCATGAAATACAGGATCTATTTTACTAGTTATGCATCTATCACAAGTATGTAAAAATTTAGAGTAACTAGTTTACCAGTTAGGCAGGAGCCAAAGACAATAGAAATTCCAAATTGCAAGATTTTTAGAAAATATGTGAAGGCCCTTTCTGATCTTAAATTTATTTTTAAGGAAAGACCTTATGATATTTTTTATTTTGTTCTATTTGGCCCTGAACATAAAATTTTATTGCCAGACTCAAGAAGGGTACCTCAAAAAATGTTATTTTAATGCACTGAATTACTTTAACTGTATTTTGAAGCAAGGTACTTTCTTATATTGATGAAAGTAATTATAAACTCATTTCCATTTTTTTAAAAAAGTTACACTCTGTGGAAAATGTTAAGTCCACTACTCACTAGGGGGAAAATATCCATTCATATGGCTTCAATAAACAGCTCTATAATTATGCCTCATAGATCAGAACTTGTATCCTGAACTCTTGCCCTCCAGGTAGTCTAATAATTCTTATTCTCTACAGAACATTTCGGTTTCATTGTTAAATAAAAATTTGTCTACACAAGAACTCATAATTTCAAATTTTCACAATTTCTATTTAATAAATGCTTTGGGTATTTAATGCATGAACCCAGCATGGAGTTGCCAGAGGTGATTAGAATGTGGGCTGAAATTTTAGCTGTGAAAATGGAAAGGAAATGATAGATCCTACAATGCTTGGTGAGAATAATTGTAGAATTGATGGATAAGAAAACACCTTATGGTAGTACAAGTCTGTGATCTCAGCAACTCGGGAGGCTGAGACAGGAGGATTGTTGGTTCGAGGCCAGCTTCAGAAACCTAGTGAAGTCCTTTGCAACTTTCTCAAAAAATAAATAAATAAATAAATAAATAAATAAATAAATAAAGGGGCTGGGATATAGCTTAGTGGTAAAGTGCCCAGGGTTCAATACCCAGTACAAACAAAAGAGAAAAAAAGAAAAAAGAAACACCTTAGCTCAAGTGGTGAAATGGAATATCATTGGTAAGGGTAAAAGAGTAGAAATCCATAGACCAATATCCATGAAAATATAGCTATAGTCTCCTCAATATGGTCCTGGGAAACTGGATTTCCACATGCAAAAGTATAAAAAAGGACCCTTATACCATATTTTAAAAATCTGATCAAAAGCGATAAAAGACCAGATGTCATAGAATTCTTAGAAAAACATATTCAGGAAAAGTTCCTTGATATTAGCCTTGGCAATGAGTTTTTGGCCAAAATTAAAAACATCAAAAGCTTGGGCTATAAAAGCACAGTAAATAAATAAATAAACAAACTTAACTAAAAGGGTTTGACATAGCAAAGGAAGGAAATAACAAAATGAAAAGGCAAGGTATAGAAGGGGGAAAATGTTTGCAAACAATGTATCTTATAAAGATCGATATACAAAATTCATATATAACTCATACAATTCAATGGCATTAATAAAAACAATGTTTTTGGTCTATATATGAGGTATCCTCCCAAAGCTCACTTGCAAAACAATGCAGGAAATATTCAGAGGTGAAATGATTAGAGTATGAGAGCTGGACCCTAATCAGTAGATTAATTCACTGATACCAAATAACTGGGTAATAACTGTGGGCAGGAAGGTTGAAACTACAGTAAGTAAGTCACTGAAGACGTGACTTTGGGGTTTACATTTTGTTCCCCGGTGATCAGAGCCCTTTTTCTGCTTCTTGGTTGCTATCATCTGAGCTGCCTTCCTCGGCCATGACCTTCTGTCATGATGTTCTGTCCCATCATAGGCCCAGAGCTATGAAGTTCTCTACCAGGAACTGAACCTTTGAAACTGTGAGCCAAAATAAAATTTTCCTCCATTATGTTGTTCTTGTCAGATCACTTTGTCATAGTGACAAAAAAAGTTGTCTCAACTACCCAATCAAATAATGGGTAAAGGTCCTAAATAAACATTTTTCCAAAGAAGACATAAAAATGGCCAATAGTTATATGACAAGTGGTCAGCAGTATTAATACCTAGGGAGATACACATCAAACTCACAATGAGATCCACTTCTTATCTCTTAGGATGACTATTATGGAAAGATGAGAGAGAAAAGGAAACCACTGAACACTGTTACTGGGAATGTAAATTGGTGCAGCCATTATGGAAATAAGTATGGAGATTTCTAAATAAAAAAAAAAAAAACAGAACTACTGCATGATCCAGCAATCCATTTTTCTGCATAGGAGATAAAATTACCACCTTGTAAAGATATCTTCACCACTGTTTATTTCAGTATTATTTACAATAGTAAAGATGTGGAAATAATCAATGTGTCCATCAACATATGAATGAGTGAAGAAATTGTGGGGAAAACAGACACAAAATTATAATTCAGCCTCATCAAAGAGAAAACCCTGATGAGAGAGAGTCCTACTGACATAGCTCCCAGGCTGCTAAGATGCATAACCAGCACACTAATCCACGCATGTAAGGGGCACTAGAGTGTAGGAGGTGATCACAGGCCACCTGGAGATTCTGACAAGCCAGGCCAGGCCTCACACTGAGACAGCCTTGCCCTGTCCAATCTGGATGCCTATTCCACATACCACCATAGCCCAGAACCCCAAACATCTACCATCCACAGATCTCAACTTCTGGGGAAGCTGGGATTGCAGGCAAGTGGTGATAAAATGGAAGTAGAGTAGAACTCAATGGAAGTTTAGACTCAAGGGTTAACCAAAAACATTTTAAAAACCTGATTAGCATAAATTTTTGCCAAGAATGTCTGCATTTTTCAAAATACTGATAACATAAATTTGGAACAATAGCATTGACCCATGTGCTATATAAATCCCTAGCCAACCACACTCAAGTGGGAATCCTTATTGGGTTCCCTCTTGCCTTGCAAGAGCTCTGTTTCTTTTTCCCCACATGAATAAATCTTACTCTTTTGCACTCACTCTTCCTCGCCTGTGGATTTTATTCTTTAAATCATAAGACAAGAACCTGGGAAGAAGTTGGTGGTGAGCTGCTGGGGTCTGCTGTAACACTTGAGGGCAGAACCCACCATTAAGAATTACAGCATGTTTTGGCTACAGAGACCTGCCAATGATGCACACCTCAACTGCCAGCAAAAGTGGAGGAACTCTGGTTTCACTGCCATATGCCACAATAGGGATGAACTGGAAAACAAAGATCCATGATGTTAAATGAAGTAAGCCAGAAGCAGAAACAAAATATTGTATGGTCTCACTTATATGTAGAATTTTTTAAAGCCCCAAGTACAGAGAGAGAGAGAATAAAACTGGTTACCAGCAGTAGGAGTAGTGAAGAAGAGGAAACGGAGAGGTTAAAGGGTACAGAGTACCATATATATATGGGATAAATCTAGAGATCTAATATACATGAGGACTCAAATTAATATTGTACATGGGATTTTTGCTGAAGAGAGTTTTAGCTGCTCTTGCCACAAATTTCAATAATAGATTAATGTATGAAGTGATAGATATGTTTATTTGTTTCACACAGTAATCATATTATTATCTATATGTATCTCATACTCCTTAAATATATACAATAAATTTTATTTTAAACAGGAGTCTGGAGCTACCTGTGGTGAAATGGTGAAGGAATAATAGATGGCAAGAGGGAAAAGAAGGCAAATGACTTTCAGTATTATCTCTCTAATGCTGTGCTAGACAGCTGACTTAACCTGGGTCTCATTTAATCCTCAAACCACAATAAAGTAGGCTATATAGCAAGTTAAGGATTTATCGAGTTATGAGCTAAACTCAGGGCCACAGAAATAACTTTTCTCCAGCAAAACTAGATAACATGCTGAATAGAGGTTTTGATTTAAAAAGGTCTCATTTAGTGCCTATTAAGAAGACATAGAAGACATGTTTCATACTGTAATCATATTACTATCTATATGTATAGTAATAGGGCTGGAGTTGTAGCTCAGTTGTAGAGTGCTTGCCTAGCATGTGTGACGCACTGGGCTTAAACATGAGCACCAAATAACAAACAAAGAAACAAACAAACAAGTAAATAAAAGTATTGTGTCCACTTACGGCTAAGAAAAGAAAAAAGGATGTGAAAGAACTGAAAACTGAAGTCATTTGTCAGAGATTACAATGCAGAGATTAAAGGAATAGACTATGAATCAGACTGCCTAATTCAAGTTTCAGCTGGATGACCAGTTTGCTTGGTGATGCAGGAGTAAGGTTATGAACCACTCTGTAACTCAGACTTTTCATAGTAAAAGGAGATACTAAATAGTGTCTACCACTTCAATGATCTGAGTATCGAATGAGTTAATATATGTGAAATGCTTAGAACACTGTTGGATATATTTTAAATATTAACTACTAGTTATTATTTTGTAATAATAATTAAGACATAGTATCTGTACAAAATCACACAGGTTTTAATACTGTGTGGATTAACCTATGTAGAGGTTGTAGGTTAACCTATGTAGGGGTTAAGCTGAATTTTTCTTTGTTTATGAATAGTTACTAATTTAGTATCTGCTCCTTCTTCATAAACACTGTTGGTGCAAACTATTTTAAGGCCCTTGGTACATGACTAGGACCTAGAACTAAGTACATTAATGAGTACAAAACTGAGGAAATCTAAATAAGATTGATAGACTGTATCAATGTTAAAATGCTGGTTGTGGTGTTATGCTACAGTCTTGCAAGATGGGAAAATTAGGGAAAGGTATTATTTCTTAAAACTGCATGTGAATTTGCAATTATTTCTGAATACAAAGTTTAATTGTAAAGAGGTGTGTGTTGTTCTCTACCACTTTATAAATCTGTGGAGAAAATGCTTGCATTTATAGGTCACTGGTTTATATAAGGGGAAGATGCATGTGATATGGAGAGAAAAGTCATGTCCTCAGGACCTTAAACTAGCTTGCACAAACAGTGCTTGTGAAGAAGGAGAGGATGCCAAGTTAGTAACTATCTATAAAAGAAGAAAAAAATCAGCTTAACTGGGAGTGGATTCTGGCAAATAAAGAAAAGATTCAATAATAGCCAGGTTATAACATGAGTTGCACAAGGATTCTCAGGTAAAGCCTCCACCAAAGGAATGTGTGGTTTTTGTTTTTTGGTTTTCTTTCTCATTCACACAAGGGATCTCTGGGGTACAATGGAGATTCAAATTGGTACAAAACAAAAGCATGGTTTATGAAAATTATTTCTAAATATCTGTTTCACTCCAGTTAGAAAGTCTTGAATAAGTTCCTAGAGTACAAACTAGAAAGAAAAAGAATTTTTTTTTATAAAAATTGATCCCTGACCCCCTATTTAAAGATATGGAAACTTTAGAAGCTAAAATTAAGTTTTGACTTTTCATGTCTCTGAGAAAATACCTAGGATTTAGGTATAATAAATTTCTGCAGATATGACTTTTTTATTGAAATACAAGCCGATTTTCTTTAACTCCAAGAACTAAATAAGATTTTTTTTTTAAATTTTGGCTTTTGTATCATAGAAATATTTTAAAAATATAATGGTGGATATAATAGCACAATAGAATTCCTATAATCATTGACAAGCTTCAAAAATCACTAACATCAGTGGCTTGGGAGCTTGAGGTAGGATCACAAGTTCAAAGCCAGATTGGGCAATTTAGTGAGGCCCTAAGTGATTCAGCAAGACTTTGTCTCAAAATAAATAAAAACAGGCTGGAGATGTGGCTCAGTGGTTAAGCACCTCTGATTTAATATCTGGTATCTCAAAAAAAAATTGCTTTACCTATCCATGTAGTTATACTTCCATTGAACTATATTAAAGGAAATCATAAATATCATAGCAGTGTCTGTATATTGGTAGGACATGTCTTTAAGAGGTAATGAATGGTCCTTTATATAAATATCCAATATACAACTATTATATTAAATGTCTCTTATTTGTTTCAAACATGTCTTTTTCAAGTGAGTTTGTTAAAATTAGAACATAAACAAGGTTCCAACATGGCATTTGGTTAATAAGCATTTTGAGATAATTCTTCTTCCTTCAAGATTTTTACTAAACTGTCCAAAATAATACATGTATTCAGTGATAAAATTAAGATTTGAACATGAGTGTTTTACAGTTTTATTTAATTAAAACCTTGTTACAGTTTTATTTCTCTGTGACAGGCTGAGAAATTTGGGGGCTTGGTAATAAGTGCAGCACTCAAGTGACCTGGCCTAGTCTGAATGAAAAGTCAAAGTCAGCACAGGAGTGCTTCAATGGAGGTGAAGTCACACAATTAAGTGACCTAGATAGAAAAGAGTAAAGCCAGTATGAGGATAGGGGAAAAATGGGAGACTCAAAATGTCATTACACTTCATGCAATTTTAACAAAATGGTATCTTAATATGTAAAGAAACAACATTTAAAGAAGATAAACATTTGCTATGCCTTTCTCCAAAAAGTAGATGTTTCTCTATTAATATAAGATTAGTATAGAGAAAGGGGAAAGATTAGTCCTTTTTTGGTATGATTTCAATCACTCCTGGAAACTACAATCTGAGAACGACCTTTTAAACAGTAAATTATCAAATTGGAATGTATATGTAAGAGAGAGGACTCCCTGTCATCAAGAAGGGACACTTAAGAAAAAAAGGAGTGCTTAGAGAAGTGGAGAACTTCAAAAGAAGAAGGTGAATGACTTTTTTCATTTAGACAATTATAATTAAGTCAAGTGACCAGATCTATTTTCTGTCTTCCCAGAGGGGGTTGGAGAATAGAGAAGTATAAGCTATTATTGTACTATCATTTTGTATCTGACTTTTCAATTTTCTGAGCTCTTAGAAATGGAATTAGCTCCCTATGCAGTGATTAATTCTTTTGAAGTTATATAAGCTTTTTGAGAATCTGATTAACATATGGACCTTAACCTTGACATCCAAAAATTTGCATATAATTTCAGGGTATTATTTAATCCCTGAAACTCACTTGGGACTTCTTTTGAATCTATGACCCCAAGTGAAGAACCCACAAGAGATTGAGTGTTCTCTGATGCAAGAAGCATTCAAGGTGAGGCTGGTCAACTACTATGGCATGACACCATTAAGCAAATAGGAGCAATGCTCCATGAACTTCTGGCAATGGTCTAAAAGGATTGAAAAAGCGGCCAAGTTAGCATGATATATTTGTATCTTCCTACTTCTGATCACCTGTACAAGTATTTCCCTGTATCCTAAAGAGTTGTGAAAGCTTCTATTACCTTGAAGCACTTCATCCATGCCACCTTTTAATTATTGCCATGGTGTTAGAATTGGCAAGAGACTACTTTGAATCTGAGGGCAAAAATCTACATCCGGGGGGGTGGGGGGAAGGGAGAAAAAGAGATGCAAACTGAGCCAGAAACACCATCTGCTCTACAAGACAATTTCTTTTATAAAATGCCAATATCCTCAGATGGCATCAAATTGTCATATTTATTTTGTTGACTCAGTTGGTTCCCAAATTGCAATTCAAATCAGTTACTGGAATATTTCAATGTGTTAAAAATAATATCAAAGCAAACAAAGACTCATGCCTTTCTCACTTTATACAACCATTTTGTTTATGAATTTGCATCCCAGACAAACATATTTTATTTGGATGGCTAGTTTTTCAAAAATGTTCTCCAAAATTCTCACAAGCTAAGATTCTAAGCCTTTGACAAATAATCTGAACTGAGTTTTTCCCCCTACTTTTGTGTTCTGGTTCTTCTTTTTGTTATTTTCAAGTTATTTCTCATTTTACAGGGTAGTTCAGGGCACAGAAAACTTGACAGAAATTTGAAGAGTATTCTCATTTCACTCCTCAAACTGATTAGTTATGTAATCTAAAAAAAATACATCAACTAAACCAACTGCCAAGAAAATAAATACGGTACATTACTTATGGAAGAAGCCTGGTCATAAATCAGTGGATGCACTAAGTATATAAAATTAAATATACATTATTTAATATAGTTTATTTTTTAAAAAATACTGTGATAGTTAACATAACACTTGCTCACTGAAGTACACCTGGATTTAAGAGAAACATAAGAAAAAATACTTGAGTTAGTAATTTTATTATGATGAGATATTACAATTATGTCATAATACTTCCTTGTCTTTTTTATGCCTTACAAATATATCTCTATGTTAGGTACTTATTTTAAATAGAAGCATATTTATATAGGTTTATATATGTAGCATACATATAAATTAGTTTTGTAATATACATATCCCCATGTCATTAGTCTTTGAAAAAAGTTTTTAGTGGTTATTTTTTACCCAATATAAATACCGTTTTTTAACTGAATCCTTTCTTAATTTATTACAAATTTTAAAATTTTGTAAGTATGTCTGATTAATATCCATTTTCACAAGTATTTAAAAATAGAATCACCAGAGCAAGGACATGGGATATCATATATGACTAAGTGCTCATTGCCTTTGTGGATTCCGAGAGTCTACAGGGTTTCTGTGGTATCATTCATGTAAGCAAGCATTCATTTCATGACACTAATTTTACCAAGTGTTGATTAAATGATTGCCAATTTGACTTATGAAAATTATGCATTATCTTAATATATATTTATTTAATTGAAGGTGAGTCTGAACATTCTTGTGTATTTATTAGTCATTTCTAATCCTTTTATGACTGATTAAGATCTTTTTTAAAAAAGTATGTTTTTGAAAGAATATAAAATAAACTTGAAGTATGTAAACATGTATGTATACATATTCATATTTGCAAAGAAGAAAGTGTATGTGAACACACAGCACTTTGGAAGTGCAGAAAGGTTGTTTATTTTTAATATATTTTAATTGATATTAATTTATTTTAATATAAAGTATCATTATGTTTGAACTAAAAGGATAATTTTGGTAATTCTATGAGTAATTTATGTGCTAGGAAAAAATTTTATAGCTATTTGGAATTTTAAAATCAATATTAATAATGTTATAACTGCACAGGCCTATTTCACTTAAGGTTTTAAGTTTAAAATTTACACTTTCTTCCTTATTCTTTTCATAAATTGGGTACTTTTTAGCAATTTCTCTCAAAGGATATTTTGACTAATGTGTATTCATCCTAATATAAACAAAGTGAAATTTATTAATTTCTACTATTTACAAAATTAATTAAATTTTTCAAACCCATTTTCAATCATCTACATCTCATTGATAAATTCAATATATTAATTTTCTTTGGAAGTAATTCAATAAACTACTTCTTTGAAAGTAATTTAATTAGTTTGAATAGGCAATTTGCTGGGGTAATTAAGTTACTTTAGTGATATTTGAGTCTAATAACATGAAAAATTATTTTATAACTTTTGATCTCAAAATCTAAAAAATATTCAACTGCACATTTAATTTCAAATAAATACTGTCTGAATACTCTAATATTTTCTAATTCCCTTATTAAAACATTTAAACTATCTAATGAAACTGATTTTTCCAAGTTATTACAAAGAAAAATTTCTATTTCTAGATTTGGGGCTTATGATTATAATTGACACTTTATTATCCACACTTGCAATTCTAATAATACCCGAGAGTTTAAAAGAAAATTATCCAACAAGGAAAATAAAATTGAGACTACCATCTCTACAGAATGAAAGATGAATAATGGACAGCAGATAGCAGGTGGACTTTTACCTCAATACTAAGGCATAGCGTGAGCCTCTGTCTCTAGTCACTACACTATGGCTTTCAGTCCACCCCCTCCAAGTGGGATGGGCTAATAGTATTTATCTCACTTTTAGGAATTCAAAAGAGAGTAGCTGGGATTTGCATCAATAACCCATAACCCAGACAATTTAGCCTTAGTTTAGCACTTACTACATCACAACTAATCTAGTCCTTGCTTCATAATGCTCTGCATTTCTTTTAAATTCTTACAATATATCCAGGCCACAATTCTTTGGATATTTAATGATATCTGCTTACGATCTTTATCACTCCCAGGTTGACTCTGTGGTTAAATCATTAAACTCATACTAATGACAATAATACAATGTGTTAAAGCATGTTAACTTCTGCTTTCTCAAATGAGTATAGGCAAAAGTTAATCTAATTTTATGTGAGAGTTTAGTTTCATGACTTGCCTAGCTTCAATCTTCTATTTAGTATCTTCTGATGTGTTCCCTGAAATGGGACCACAACCTGAATCAGAGCTAAGTCAAATGAAACTCCCAATTGACCCCATGTAGTTATGTTCTCATGTTCTATATGGTCAGTCATATCTCTTTTTCTTCTTAGCCCATAAAATTGTCAGATACCTGCACCATACTTTATTTTTTTTTCCTGGAAACACATTTGTCACTCTACTCTGGTATGCACTGATGTTTATTCTGCCCTTTGTACCACAAAGGATATCCACTAATCTCATATTGACTACTGATCTTTACCATCTGCTTACTTGGCTAGTACTTTAAAGGTATTTCTCTGCCCCAAGCCAATAAAACTTTGGATTTTCATATCCTGTGTGATACTCCTGAACTTTTATTTGCTTGCCTCTCATCAACCAGAAAGGATAGGTCAAAAATGTTCATCATAATCTGAAGTACTGGCCCAAAATCTTTGGAAAGCAGTTGCCTAACATGTGGTAGTTGGGGCTAGTGATCCTCTCATCTCCATTTCCCTTTTTTATATATAATAATAATAATGTTAGCTGTGTCTGTTATTGTTGAGCAAAAACTAAATTTCTTAGACTCTTTTGCAGCTAGGAATGGACATTTGAATAAACTCTATAAAAAGGGAATGTGGGTAGAAGCAACACTTACAACTTCTAGTCTTTCTGTTTGGTAGAAATATCTGTGCCCTCTGTCCTTTCCTTTGTCTGTTAGCTGGAATTCTGCCTGGTGCTGGAGAAGCCACCTTATAATATAGGATGGAAGGCATGTATTTAACATGCTTGAGCAATTATAGAGGGAACATGTATGCCCCATACTATATCAAAAACCCTGATGCTCTTACCTTCCATTTATTAGTAGTTGAATAGATTTCTAACTGAAAATATAATCTGATAAGATGGTCAGTAATATGCAAAACTAGCATTAAAAAGGGCTGAGTTTGTAACTCAGTCATAAAGAGTCCCTGGTTTCAATCCCTAGTATCAAAACAAAACAAGACAAGACAGGTAAGCTTGAAGTCAGAAAGAAGGCAAGCATAAAAGGGCCCATAGTGGGGCCCATGTGACAAAGACCTAAAAGTAGCCCTCAGCAGCTGAGAATGGTCTCCATCTGACAAACAGCAAGACCATGGGGACCTAACTCCTGCAACCCACAGAACTGACTTTGGTGAACAACCTGAGGGAGGTTGGAAGCAATTATTTCTTAGATGATCTTCCAAATGAGTGGGTGGCTGGATGACACTTTGATTTCAAAGAAACATGTTTTTGAAAGAAATGAGAGAGTAAATTTTAGGTATACACATATTGGTATATGTTTACATTAGCAGATTTTTTTTTTTTTTTAAAACCGTGAAACACATTCCTGAAAAGGATGTTTGGAAGTGCAGAAATAGTAATTCGTTTTTATATGGACCTTGTTTAGGTAATGGCAGAATGCTTAGCAAAATTGTCTGGTTATGTAGAAAGCATGGTTTTTAATTGATGAACCTGGATATAGCATTGAGATTTCCAAGATAAGTACTGCTTATAATAAACTGTCAGTATTTAGTCGTGCAAAGACAAATTCAAGAGATGGAGTTGCCTCACAGTTCTTCTCAAACTAGAGGGCCTCTAAACTAAAAATAAAGAAGCCATTATTGTGAAAAATCTGGGGATGTGCCTTTTGTCTAATAAATGCTGTGGAAATTCACAGAAGGCCCACAAAACCCTTGAGAAAATTATATCAACAAAAATTATATCAACTTGAAAGGGAAAGAGAAAGTACACATGAAAAGAGGTTGCCAGACTCTTGCACTATGTTAGCTCTACTGGCACTGTGTTAGCTTTCTGTTACTATCACAAACTCTTGAGATAATCAACTTATTTATAAAGATAAAAGGTTTATTTTGGCTCACGGTTTTGGAGGTTTGTTGCTTTTGGGCCTATGAAGGATCAGCATATCATTGCAGAGAGTATTCAGCAGAGCAAAGCCACTCATTGCTGGGATACCAGGGAATAAAGGAGTAAGACCAAAGTTCCACAGTCCCTTTGAAGGACATGACTCCAATGACCAAACATCTTCAACAGATCCCACTTCTTAAAGGTCCACCCCCCAAGAATGCAACCTCAAGAAATAAGTCTTCAACACCTGGGCCACCAGGATCCACTTAAGATCCAAACTATAGTAGGCAAGAAACAGCTGAGAAACTACTCAACTTCAAAACTATGCTATTTTTCATAAAAAGGAAGAATGACTCAGAAGGTGAAACCAAGAGACTAGAGGATGAAACCGAGAACCACAGAAATTTATTCCCAGGCCTTACACATGAGTCAAGAAACTCCCATTTGTGGAGCTGGATTGCAGAACTGCTTTGGATTAGTCATTCTCTTTTACCTTCCACTTGCTCTTTTATGAACCAGAATGTGACGGCTATAGTCCTCAGCCTGTTTCACTCTCATTTTATGGAATTCCTATGGGTAATTTGTTGCTACATTGACTGGTCCACCACCAGAGAGAGATTGAGCCTCAGGAGTTGTATATATCAATAACATATAAGGAACCTCATCTAGACCTGATTTCGATGACTGAATTTTGAGCAATGGCTGAGCCCATAAAGGAATGAGACTGAATTAGGAAGGTTAGACCACACTCAGCTGAATTCTGAGAAAGGTTTCAAGATTTCTGCAACCAGTATATAGGCTGTATGTTATGGCCTTTTTTTGGAGTGTGCGTAGAACTGCAAATATGATATAATAGTTGCTCATGGTTAAATTTTACATCAAATGAGGATGGGAGTCACTCAGTGATTATGTTTTATTATACTGATACTGTTGAAGCAGTCTGTGGAGGAATTTAGAAGTCAGAGGGATCAGTTCTTGCAGGCCTGGAAGAAAGCAAGCTTCTACATGGAGAACTATCCATGGGGGTTAGATGGCACAGAACTGTGAGTAGCCTCTAGTTGCTAAGTTTGGACTCAAGCCAATAGCTAGCAAGAAGGCAAGGATTTTAGTCACAGCCACACAGAATGAATCATGCAAACAATATATACATCTAGAATTAAGAATGACATCCTTGATTTCAGTTTGGTGATGCCCTGGGAAGGGGAGGCACTAAATCCCACATATGTTCTTCTGACCTTCAGAACTGTGAGATAAGTGAAAAGGCATTGCTCTAAGACATTAAATTTGTTAATTTATCATATAGCAACATAAAACTAATATAGCCTCTAATAAGCCATATCACATTTAGTGAAAGTTGTAACAGACTTGAGATGCCTCAGTAAAAAAAGATGATAATACCTCTATCATACCATAATAATGTAGTAAATGAAATAATTCTTGTTAAACCTGAAGTGTCAGGAAACTAGTAAGAACTTAATAAAATCTATATATCATTCATAAGAAAAGTTTAAAAACCTAAATTTTCTTTCAACTGAATGTGTCAGTATCTCTCCAAGATTTAACCTAATATAATCTGCTCCACTCCCCTACCTAGTTTCCACTTAGAAAAGCAATGTTGCATCTCATGGATCAAAACTTCAAAAGTCTCCTTCTGCATAAGGCTTTTCTTGAATCCTCACAGATAGCATCAATCTGTGCATCCATATTTCTATATTTCTATATTTCTCTTTTCTTTTTATTATGAAAAGCAGAAATTATCCATCATCAGATAATTTTCAGAAACATGTAGCTATAGATGCTGAGATATATTATTTATAAGGCTGTAAATACATTAAGAAGAATAAAACAAGCACTTTACATATGAAAGATGAATCATCTATGCATACATGTAAAGTGCTTGTTTTAATTTCTCAAGAACATGGTACATTCAATGCTTCCAAGATGTAACTCCTTAGGAGAAATCCCACAACTTTTAGTTACTATTAGTCTTTTTTGTCCCTCTTAGCTTTGCCTATTTCAGAATTAACAGATGAACAAGATAAAGGACAATGGGTGTGAGAAAACAACTGCTTTATACTTGCTATGCCACATCAAGAATTACTTCCTTAAAGTTCCCTTGATGAGGGTATGTTTTTGTTCCTTCAGAGTAGAAAAAGACATTCAGTGCTCTATCTAGAAAACAGGATGAGTAAATAAGGTGGGAAATATTATTTTCTTTAAAAATACCGATGAAAATATTCTGGGAAAAATGTCAACCTAAGAACACTTATTCCCCTACTTTCAACTCCAAGTCCCTCTCAACATGCCCAAAAGTATACTAAAAAACAGGGAATAAGTTGTATAAGAACTAGAAATCTTGTACCAAAAAATACAGACTTTCTTTTAGAAAGAGAATAAATAAAGCAAACAAAAGGAAGAACTAAGTGCTGACTTCCAATATTTTATCAACATAAAATAGTTTTTATTTGTATTTTCTCTCAGATATTCGTATATATATGTGAGAATCGGATATGGCATTCATTCAAAAAGTAGTTGTGTGTGTCTGTAAACTAATCACTGTTCTTTGCCTTAATATTCAGGAAATGGTCCTATCATCATACAGTTCACAATGCATTAGCATAAAGAACAATAAACTGTCCTGTGAATAGAGCACAGTATCACAGGATGTAGAGGAGAGCTATCAGAAATCATGCTGGTTTACAGCAGCTCAGACACTCACTACAAGAACAAGCCACTCTCAAAATAGAGTGACTTCAGAGCTACATAGCAATGGCATTCCTGAGCCAGGAACAGAATTCAAATAGTGGGATCAATAGGCAGGGACTCTAGATGCCCCAGGCAACCAACACCTCCGGGAGACTAGACACAACTCTTCAACATAACTACATGGTTGCCAATCCAAACAGATAGGTGGAACTAGAAAACTGTCCCTAACTCAACTTCTCCAAGCCTGTCCTGAAAGATAAAAGAAGAAAGGGGAAGGGCCAAAGGGAATAGGAAGAGGAGGAGGAGGATCAGGAGGATGAAGAAGAATTAAGAAAAAGGAGAGGAAGACAGGGAGAAATGCAGTAAGGGAGTCATGCAGAGAGTGAAGCAAAGAAGGTTGGTAGAAGGCAGGTTGGAAGACCCTACAGAAATGTGGCTCCTTTGCTACTGGAGCCCCACATTCCCTTGAGAACAGACTGCATGCCAGAGACTATTCCAAATCCTGAAAAAAGCAGATAAATTTTTTGCCCATAGCTTCCCCTAAATTTGTCCATCATCCAAGCTACAGGTGACTCTATGTCTTTCATTTCACTTCATTGTCCCAACTCTCTCACCCGCTTCACTACTTTACTAAACACAGTCTAACTTTTGTCCATACTGCCCTGTTGGAACTGTCTCCCCAATGTCACAGATGACAGTGTGTCTCCTCTCCTGACGTCTCTGAGGCAGAACAAGAACAGTTGACTACACCTTCCTTTGCAGCCCTATCCTACCTTGGGTTTTCATAATACATGCAAAAAATCACCCTTCTCTTAACATATGCCATTTTTTCTTTCTACAGTTTCATGGCACCTGCTTACTTTCAAACTCCCACACTTTTTCCCAATACCTCTGAAGCCTTCCAAAGATTTCCAGGCAACTTTGTTATTCTTTCTTTGATGTTCCAATTGCTCATTACATATGGAACAATTATTTTTTTCTTATTAATCATTTGTCTGTCTCATTCTATCCTGGAATGAAAACACCTTGAAGGTAGGGAAAACTCTTTACTCGTGTTGTATCTTGGTGTCTAATATTAGGCTCTTACTTGAGGAATTAGATATGCATGTCTGACACAGAGCATGATGATACCACATGAAAGGATGAGGATCCTCACATAGTGTTTTGACAGCTATTTGTACACACCCTGACATCAGGATGGAACACCCTTTAATGTGGGATATGGTCAGATGGCCTGCAGAGTAAGAAAGTTCTAAGTATCCCAAAGTGGGCATCTCATAATCATATAATTTTATACAGACAGCTGCTCATGTCAGCTTTAGATAATGCTCTTCTTAACTTGTATAAGTAGACATAATATAACTGAGAATATATTCTTGGGGCCATCTACTGATAATATTGTTGCATGTAATAGTAATTTAACCAAAAAGAGAATCCTCAAAGGAGTCATTAGAAATTGTCAATACATAGCTGTAAAAGATTTAGTGATAACAGCAAGAACTTTTGGGTTAATGAAGAGAGATTCCTTCTGCAGTCAACTGTGATTGAGAAATGGTTGATTCCCTTGTTGCTATTGTGCATTGGCAGAAAGCAATGTGAAATGGGAAGTTGGTATGTTTTGGAATTCCCTTGTGATAACAGTGGATTAGTGTAGGATTGGAAATTACTGCCAGCTTCACAGAGGACAAGGTAAAGTGGGCTGCCTCATTTATATCCAGCAGGAAAACCAAGTAACATAACCTTTGGGTAAGTATTGTCTCTTATTATCAGGAATCTCAATATTTTTACTGTTCTTAGGACAATGATTTTATTTGAGGGCATCTGTCAAAAGTAAAGAGAATAGCAAGAACAATAGCAAAATATTACATTTAAAATATTTATGACAGCATCACCAAGAGCTTCAACTAAGTGAAATATATGCAATTAGTTTTAAGAGCATAGTCATTACTTGTGCTTCTGATAAAATGCAGGGATATTTTATCAATGTACCCTGATTACAAACAATGGGAAATTGTTCTAAGTCCTACCATGTATTTGACCCATAGGATGTCACTCTGAAATTAAGAATGTTTTCAAAGATATTGAAAGAACATGGATTTTAAAAGTGGAAAAATGAAAAAAATCATATGCAAAACAATAACAACAACAAAGAAATTGGCTATACTTTGTTAATTTAGATAAAGTGTGATTCCACTTTATCTAAATTAACATTAAGACAAAAACTAACAAAGCAAGGATAACATTAACTCAAAGGATAATGGTAATATCCTTAGGGGTTGATTCGTTTCTGAGTTTCTGTATTTTAGTACATTTTTTAATGAGGATGGTGTTCAGTGCAGGGAAAAATTTTCACTGTACTTTGATATCAAGAGAGATGGTGATTCACTCTGTGGCAGAGAAGCCTTGGTGAAAAAGTAAGAACTCACTTGGTTATGGTATTTGAAGGCAAAAAAATTCTACTCTCTCCATCTCTGATTTCTGGAACTCTAAGGGAATCATTTGGAAAAACCAAACCCAGGAAATAGAAACACAGCACCTTTCCATTAGCAGGTCTAAAACATAGTGACCTAAATGTTGCAGATAACAGATTTGATATTGAGAATGAGTTTATGAGACAGGCACTGACCAGGGAAAGAAGAAAGATGAGGAAGGTAAGAGCAAGGATGCTTCTAGGAGAGAAGAACAGAAAGGGGCAGGGGAAAAAAGGGAGGAAGAAGGGATAGAGGCAAAAGGAACAGAAAAAGACCCTTCAGACTTTAACCTTCACCTACAGAAAGATGTAGAGTCATGCACATCGGCCTTTCTAAATGAATTTCGTCATTTCTGAATCATGTTCATTACTCAGGATTCCAGGTGCCAGGCAAGAAGTTGTATGATGAAAAATAATAGTGCATTTCCTCCTAATACTTTCAGTATTTACTTCTCCAGTCTTGTCAATTTCATTTTTATCCATATATTTTTAAGTGTTGTTGTCACATTTTTTTTTCAAAACTGACAGCAAGTTTTTCTTGATGAGATTTTTTTTCTTAACAACTAAAAATTTTAGTTTTAATTTTACACATTTATGAAATGCAATGTAATCTGATTAATATATTCAACGTGTAACAATCCCATCAGATTAGTTGCATTTCCATCTCCATTTCTCATATGTTGGTGTTGGGAAACCTCTCTTTTTTTCTGGTTCTTATAAAATACATAATAAGTTTGTTGTAAACTGTAGTTACCCTACTCTTCTGTAGGATACCCAGCAGAAACTTACTTTCTAACTGCATTTGACAATGACACAGATATAGCCTATGTTAATATTAGTAAAATGTATTGACAGAGAATGTGGAATTTCTATTTCAGTGTGCAGTTTTCATTAAGAAATATAGGTAATTAAAATTAATTTTATTTTATTATAATCAAATCATGGTAAAAATTGTTTTTCTGGCATTTTATATCTTTTTTTTTGTTCAGTACCTACTATTCTAATCTTTATGGCCATTCTAAAATCTGAGACTCATTGTTGCTTTCACAGAAAACATATATTCTAGTAGCTGTGACATTGTGAGGAAAATAATCACAGAAATGTGAGTCAGAAAACCTGAATTCCAATGGAAAACCTGTGGATCTTTAAGTTAGGTTGGCTTCTGAGAAGAGAAAGCTCATCAAATATTATTGAAATTTAATAATTAAACCTAAGGGCGAAATGAGTACTTGATTAGCAACATTTAATAAAAATACACAGATCATTTAAAGAATCTTAACAGTACAAATTAATACTTAGAATAATGAACATATGATTATATCTGGCATTAATTATAAAGAGCAAGTCTTACTATAATGAGAAGAAATTATAAAGGCCCTCATAATGGCTTATTATGATGAAGATGATAATATAGCTAGTGCTAGTTTAACTGTATTTTTCAAAGTCACTTGGACACAAATTTTCTATAGAGCCTGAACATTTCTTAAATATGCTATACTATCAACCATTATTGTATGTTATTTTAAAATTTTAATGTGTGGTTATTGCATCTTCAGAATATGTGTTGTCAAGTAATTTGACATTTGAGAACTCCATAAAACAGTAATTTATCTTCTACCAGGTCCTTAATTACTCAAAAGGCCTGCAATGGAATGCATATTATATTAGATATAAATAGTGTAAAACAGTTATTAAAGTCATAGATACTAGAAAAAACTAAAATATAATTATAGTTTTTTATTATTATTTTTCAGTGAATGTATTGAGAACCTCAGGTTAATTGACCTACTCACAGGTGCACAACTAGTAAAACTCAAGTGCTAGAAGTATGTGTGTATTTTCTCATTAAGTCAGTGTTCCTTTCCCTGGTCCTAGAACTTTCTACCTACCATCAGCTTTTAAAGAAAAGCTAGAGAAGTTATTACAGATAGTTTTTCCAGCAAATATGACTATACTTATTATTTACAATTTTTAAACAATTGTTGGCTTACTTTAGTGAGGATCATTCATTTGACACAATTTATTCTAAATAAATTATTTTAAATTGCAGTGGTTATACAACACCAATAAATTTGCCATTAATTGCTCCTCTTGGAATACACTGATCCTATCCACAAAGAAATTATTGATAGTATTTGTGATCCTTGTTTTGAAATTCTTCTCTTATTATCATTTTTATGTATCACTATTAATCAGAGAAATAGGTCATGTTTATATTTAGAATAATATGGACTCATACTCAAGTGAGTACTTGGCTTATTTCTATTCCCACTCCCTAACATTTTTAATTCCAGTTTGGTCATAATGATAAATAATGATTCATGATCAAATATTTTCATCATCCCTGAAATACTCAATACTAGCATCACACAGGGAGAATAATAAAATTTTATTTTAATGTAAGATAAATTAAGGATATCTATTAAAGTGCCTAAATTATATAAAATTCATGGAGAGACAAAATATTTACCAACTGCCAAAGTAACATTAACAACTGACATCATCATACACCTCTAAATATAAGCAGGAAAATGGTACTTTAGAACATCTTCATACCCCAAAAATAAGTGAAAAGAGACTTCCCAAAACTCTTGTTATTGGTGGAAATATTTACTTGTTCTCAAAAAGAAAGTTATTTCTTACGGTACAATTTTAAATTTTCTAACATTTTTGCTACAATTAGCTTAATGAAATAAGTGCTTCCAATGGAAAGGATCAAATGTTTAGAATTTTCTAAATTTAACATTGAAAAATAGTATTATATAAGTGTCAATAGAACAATTATATTATGAAAAAAATATTTTAAAAAATAGTCGTACACAAATCATTGCCCTTTTGCTGGTGTATTTAGTAAAAGAGTGCCCCCTTGTGATTTCTAAATCTTATGCAGCAACAACTTCTACCAATCAGAGACTTTTTTTTCAATTTAAAAGAAAACATCTAGCATCCTCAGAGTACAACCAAACACTTTGTTTTTGCACATGAAACTACTTTAAATTTGTTTTTCTGGAAGCAAAATAAAGTGCTTCATGGGGATTTATGAGAAAGCAGTTTTAAGAACACCACTACTAGGCGTCCCAGGACTGTAGCTGATGAAATTCATACATGCTGCTGTTTTCCATTTTTATACACAGGTAGTGGCTCTCTGGACAGAGCACATTTCTTTCAGAGAATAAAACTTCTGAGGTTAGGTTGATTGGACTTTTTCTGACAGTGTGGCATGGTTTTGAGGTACTTTGTGCTGTCCTTCATTATGAACTTATGAACATGATCAAAGAGGCCATAGGTCCCTCATAGTTCTCGGTGGAACTGTCAGTGTTACCAACAGGGAGTTGTTTGTGTAGATGGAAAGAGCAGCACAGCTTATGTTGGAACCAGGAGAAGCAGGATACTGGAAACTTGTGCTCAGGCAGATCTGAAATACTTGGGAACATCTCTTTGTAGCTTAAAAACTGAATGCTGTATTGATGACAAATTGTGAACTTAAGCTAATGGGAGACTTGGGGTTTAATGCAAAATTACAAGGTTAATTTTACCACTGTTTACACTCAGTCAATAATTCTGAGAAGTGTAGCTAATGTTATAGAGCATGGTACTTTTCTTTATGGACAAGGAATATTTATATGTAATAGCTCTGAAGCAATTTCTATGCACTGACATCCACTTCTTATCATAAAAAATAATTATCTCTAAATTTATTCAGTTAAAATATAATACTGAAGGACAAAATGTGGGTTTGGGTTAAATAAAAGCAATGAGCATCAGCTTTTCCAGTAAAAGCCAAATTGTTAGAGGCAGACCAACAATGTTAGTTGTGATAAGTATTGGGAATATAAACAACTATATCAATGGGAGGTATTCTTCAAAATGTTTATGTTTCATGGCCAACAGTGGATAAAACATTTATAGGTAAAAGTACAAGCAAGAGGAATCAATTCACTATAAACATTGCCTTTAGGCATTAATTCCAAACAGAAATGGGTGTAATTTTACCCCTAAGGGACATCTGGCAAAGTTTGGAGACATTTTAGTGATCACTAAAATGGTCACAAATAGGACTGAGGTGCTACTGTCATCTAGTAGGTAGAGGTCATAGATGCTGCTAACATAGATGCACAGAATAGCCTCCCCCCATAACAAAAAATTGTCAGTAGAGAGCCAATTATAAATAAGATCCAAGGTGGAAAACTTGTTCTAGACCTAGAATTTTAGATTTAATTGACCTATATTGGGTTTTTCATGGGTGGATTTTATATGCAAATTATCATAATTCTTCATCTGGAATCACTTTGAACTTCAATGTGTTATGAAGAAATTTACTTACAGGTAACAGCACTCCCTTGAACTTAAAAAAATTCCTACCACTTTGTAAAATCTTCTATAACAGTGATTTAAAAATTATGTATAAAGTAAAATTATTAATGAATATGTATAATCTTGGGCTTTTTCCCCCCTCCTTGTATTCCATCCCAATCTCTCAATTTCAGGGTCATATATTTGGGAGTAGGCCAAGAAATCTACATTTAAGGAAAATATCCTGGTGACTATCATCCAGGAGTTTATAGATTACATTTTGGAAAGCACTACTGTATATTTCTTTAAAGATGGCCATCAATCAGAAAAAAGTATTATTTATCTGTGTACAATTTTATTCTACAAATTTAAGTTCTAAATATGAGGTCTGCTTAAACTTATTTTCTTCTTCTTCTATCTGCCAGAGAAAAGTTTCCAAATTAGCTTTACCTTGAATATGGGAATGTGTGTAGAAGTGCAGATAGATAAAAGTAGATTTTAATAAAAGTGTTTCTTATTACATTTGAGCACAGAGAATAAATCACTTTTGGTGTGCGTTTTTATTTATTTATTTATTTATTTATTTATTTTACATACATGACAACACTGGAATGCATTACACTCATTATTACCCATTTACAGCACAATTTTTCATATCTCTGTATATTAAGTATTTTCATGCCAAATTATGCCATTATACATGTATTCTTTTTTTGCATTACAATTCTTAATACACATATATACCACAATTTTTCATATCTCTGTTTGTATATAAGGTATGATGACACCAAATTCAAATATTCATACATGTATTTTGTATAATGGTGACCATCACATTCCACCATCCTTGCTAATCCCCTTCCCCCTAGTGTACATTTTTAATGGTGAAACATTATGAAATTTTGGGGGAGAGAGCAAAAGAATTTTGTGAATCATAGATCAAGGAGTAATTTTGAGTACTTTCTAGGTATTAGAATTTAAATTATTTTAATTAGCCATTAATTACTTATATTCTTAATTTACTAGCAGACAATAAAATAAGACAAATGTCATTAATCTCTCCACTTAATTAATAAAACATGAAATTACAGAATTTACCTGTGAATCTGTAAGAAACAAATCACGTCTTTATATCTCGCAAGTAAGTGTTTCAAAATTTCATTCATATACTCCTCACTGTGATACATCAATTTCATTTGTACGCAAACCATACAACTTGGACTTTATAAACATGCAAAACATATTTTAAAAATCAAAGAAAAAAAGACTAATAGAACTAAGAACTGACTTTAAGAGGAAAATCACCCTCTAACTGATGAGAACAATTGACCTACTGTGTCTTCTCAGTTGAATGGAGCCTTAAAGATAAACAAGAAATCATTTTGAGCTTTGGATTAATCAGCATAATAAATCTTGAAACAATGCCATTACAAAGGAATTTAGCCTTCACAGTTTACTGTATGATTTAAGGTTCCATCTGACAAATGTGTTAAACTGAACCAAAATGCAAATGCCTAGAATTCTAATCAACTTGTGGGAAAACTATTACTAAGAATACCCCTTTTGCAAAAGAATTATCAAAAAGAAAAGGGAAAGAAAAAAAGAAAAAGCCTTCTATATTATATGTGCTTCCAAAGACTAGCTATCCTTAAAAAACAAACAAACAAACAAACAAAAAAAAAAACGGTGAATTATTCTCAGGAAGGAATTTGGACAATCTAACCTAAGCACTTTAGAACATGGAGTCATGAAACCATTACACAATTATACATTGGGCTAAACATTTACTTTTCTAAGGATGAAATTTTTCTGTATTTCAAATTAAAATTGGTAACATGATGTTAAATACTGTGGTTATTAAATATGGGAAATAAAATTCCCTGAAATTATATTCCTCTCACTTAACAGCTCTCTGTTAGCCAAGCCTGAATGTAAAGTTTTGTTGGTCCATGTAAGGCTATTGAAAGAAATTGATGAGAAAAAGGTGACACAGAAATGAAATTTAAAATATAAAAGCAATATCTTTCAGTACTTTATGGCTCACTTTTTGACTTCATGGATATTTATTATATTTATCAAGTTTGGTTATCATAGACATTTATATGCTTGAATAATTATATTCTGTTGAATATTTGAATTTTATATGAATATACTTCAGAAAAAGAGTGTAGTGATTAATGTGTCTGTTAATTTTGTTAGGTTACCTTATCTAAATTTGTGTCCAAATCTTATTTTGGCTGTTTCTCTGAGAATGTTTTGGAGATTCACAGTTAAATTGTTGCTCTTTGAATTAATTAAATTTACCTGCTTTATATGGGTGAGCATCAGTTATTCCATTCAAAATCTGGATAGAAGCCCCCTGCAGCCCCAGCCCTCCAGTCTCACAAGGAGTTCTGTCAGTAGGTATCTCTGAGACTTGAACTGCAGTCTTGGTCCTGGATCTCTACCCTGTAGATCCAATCTATAGATTTTGGACTTCACAACCTCCATAGTAATATAAGTAAATTCCTTAAGGTAAATATTTTTCCTCTAAATGCACACACATTCTATTAGTTCTGTTTCTTTTTAGGACCCTGTGTACTGGGAGATTTGAATTTTTTAAAAAAGTTATACCATTTAAACACAATAAATTTCTAATTTATTTCGTTTTTAGCTTCAAAAATATTGAAATAAAACACATCAAAGGAAAGTACACAAATACAAGTATTCAGCCTAGTGAATTATCTCTAAGAGATTATAGTCTTTTAAATGTTGCAATTACATGACAAAAAAATATCAGGATTAGAAAATCAGCCATGAAGCTAAAATATGTTTTAAACTTATATAGTAGTAAAACATGAATAGAAGCTATAATTTGAAGCCTTTAATTTAAATGAAGCTGAACAAAAAGTAGATGTTAATGTAAGAAAAATTACTACAGATAAAGAAGTACAATTTACTATGCCAAGAGTTTTAATCTGCCAATAATGTGACAATTCTACTTTTATGACTTGAAAGATGTAAAAGAAAAATGGCAGAACTAAAATAAGATAGACAAAATTACTAAATACACTTGATGACTGTAGTGCATTTGAATGGCTGATAATATAAGCAAATTAACTTAGTAAGGATATAAAGCTATAAATAATAAAGTTAATAATTTTTCATAAGTAACATATACAGAATACTGAACAAAAAATCATAAAATAAACAACTAATGTACTCATATCTTATATACTTAGCAATATTTGAAAAATTGACCATAAGTTAGCATATTATACAATCTCAGCTAATTTTGAAGTCTTAAAATTATATAGTCTTTATTATCTGGCAGAAAGGATTTTATGTTAGAAATTAAAAACAGAAATATTTAAATAATTCTTACATTTAGAAATTTAGACTTAATAAGCAAGCCAACTATCATCAGCGACAATTAGAATATATTCTAAATTATGGCACATTACATAAATATATATGTACAATTACATAAGTATAGCTAAAGTATATCAAGCAATAACTTTGTAGGTTAAAAACATTGCAGGTACTTAAATATTAAAAGTTTATTTGGAAAATATTTTTCTCAAGAAAATAATGAATAAAAAAGTGAAATCCAAAGACAGAAAATTAGAAATAAAGGTGGTAGTAAATTTTTGTAAAATATTTACATATAGGCGTGTATGTTTGCACATGTGTGTACATGTTTTAACAAAGAAAAATGTTATTTGAAAAGTCTAATCAACCTGATAGTATCCAAGGAAAAACTAGAAATCAGAAATTGCAAATACTAATGACACGATTAATGAATAAAGGAGACATTACTATAGATATTACAGATAAAAAGATATTAAGGGGATATTATAAGCAGTTTTATGCCAGTATACTTTATTATTTGAATAAACTGTAAAAATCTTAGAAAAGTGTAACTTTAGAAGACAAAAGGAAACAGAGAATCTGAATAGCCTATATTATTGAAGGAGTTGTATCTGCTATCTAAAACACCACCACCAAAACTTTAAAATACCTTCACACAAAGAAAAATCTCTTCTCTGATGTTTTCAGCAATGAATTTCAATAATAATCAAAAGAGAAATAATGAAAATCTTATACAAAGCATCTAAGGAACAAAAAAATCATGACGATTTTATCATCATTTTTTTCTTATACACGAGAACCTTAAACGCAAAACCTGAGGATTTAACAGAAGAGAAAATTACTCTTGTCGACATGAAAACGAAAAATTTGAAATAAAATTTTAGGAAACCAAATCCAGTAGAACCCTGTGTACAGGGAGATTTGAATTTTCAAAATAGTTATACCTTTTATACATAATAAATAAACCAACTCAATTGTAAAATACATATATTTTATAATTCAGTTGGGTTTAATCTAGAATTGGCTTAATCTTTTATTCTTTTATTTATTTATTTATTTATTTATTTATTTATTTGTTTATTTTTGAGAGAGAGAGAGAGAGAGAGAGAGAGAGAGAGAGAGAGAGAGAGATTTTTAGTATTTATTTTTTAGTTTTTGGCGGACACAACATCTTTATTTGTACGTGGTGCTGAGGATCGAACCCAGGGCCGTGCGCAGGCTAGGCGAGCGCGCTACCGCTTGAGCCACATCCCCAACCCAGGCTTATTTTTTTAAAATCAATTATATAATTAAATTAAATAAAACAAAAATTATACAATCATCTCTATAGATGTAGAAATGCATCCAAATCAATTCATCCTAAAAGGCCTTAAACTCACTATGAATGAAGCAGGTATTCTTGTTTTTGATGTTTTAAGTTAAATTTGAGTTTAGTTATCTATTACAATTTTGAATAATGTATATGTGCTATAGTTGTCTCATAATGTATTATAACACTTTCATTTAATAACAATATTTGACATCTATTTCCTACTAAAAAACAGATACAAGTTAAATATCTATTATTTAAGTGCATTCTTTAACTGCTAAAATATCTATAAGATATTTGCTCTAAATAATACTAAGTAATGTAATTCTGAAAGTATTTTCTGAAGTTGGTAGAGCAGGATGCTAATATCCTCACTTATTTTCAGCTTGTTCTATTCCTAACCCATGCATTAGAAAACAAAATGAAATAAAAGTTATAAGGACTTGAAAGATTTTCTACTAGAAAAACAAAAAACAAAAAAAACAAAAGAAAGACATAAACAGAAAATGAAATAGGTAGATGGGCAGAAAAGCAAGCAGGCATATTTTAAAAGCTAATATACTAGCAGTCAATACACATAAAAAGGTGCTTTATTTAATTTGACATCCATGAAGTGAAAGCTAAACATACATGCAAATTAAAAGTAATTTCAAAATAAGATTCAACATTCACATTCAACAGAAATGAGAAAGAATGACAATAACAAGTATAGCTAAAGGTGGGGACAGTTCAGGATTTGCACAGTTCAGATTTCTTGTATATATCTGATAAACAGTTTAAGCAGATATGACTGTATATTTATCAAATAATATTGAACATGAATATGAATCATGACTTAGAAATTCCTCCTGTATGTAGGTACTCAACAAGAATGTTTGTACATATATTTTTATGATATATATATATATATATATATATATATATATAGAGAGAGAGAGAGAGAGAGAGAGAGAGAGGGGTACATACATATATATAGAGAGATAGATGTATATAAATATATCTCAATTCATGTATATGTGTATATATATTTAATAGCCAAACTCTCCTAGATCTAAACTAATATATATATATATATATGAAAAATTTTCAGACAAAGAGATTATGATGCTAAATAAAAATAGAGGTCAACAAACAAAATTTTGAAGAGTCTAGAATTGAAGAAATAAAAAAGGTAATTTTTCTATATTTAAATATTTTAAAAATTAATTGATACCTAATGGAAAATTTCCTGCATTGCATAGTATGAAAACAATAGCAAAGAGAATTCGAGAGGCAATGGGTAACTTATTGCATTGACAAGTAATAGCTTAAAGTAGTGAAGATTATGATTAAGGATGTGTATGCCAAATAGAGGAAAATTGTTAAAAATAGGAATGAGTCATAAATAATAACATAATAGCAGAAATAAAACAGTTGAATCCAACTTTTTTCCCAGGGAACGATCACCAAGATAAAAATACTTGAGGCCATAGAAAAAGTATACAAATTCAAAGAACTGAAATTATATAATGTGTATCCTTTGATTATAAGGTAACTATGCTACAAAACAATAACAAAAATCATCTGGAAAAATCCTAAAAATATTTGGAAATTACCCCACTTCTAAGATGGGTGGGTTGAAGAAGATATCATAAAAGAAAGACAATATTTTCATTGAATGAACATTAAATATTGAAGAATACACATAAAACAGGATTTGGCAGAAATATATATATATATATATATATATATATATATATATATATATATATATATATATATATCATTAACTGCTTTGCATTCAGACCTATATACAGCTATGATCTTATCTTCCATCTCAAGAAAATAAAAACAAAACTAAACATAATTATTAAAAGATACCATGCCACTGTTGTCTCGATATTTTTGCACAGTTCCGATCATGTCACTCAAGAGTCTTTATGAAACACACTTGAAAGCTAGTGTCTCCAAAAAGATAAGAATGTGATTCTGCAACCTATACACTCATAAAAATGAGAAATTATATCCCATCTGATTGAAATGTATGATATGTCAAGATCACTGTACTGTCATGTGTAACTAATTAAAACAAATCAAAAATTATATAAAAAAAGATAAGAACCTTTGGAAAGACCTGGAATCATACAACTACCTAATTCCCCTGCTTGAATACCTTTGCTCACATTCTGTGTTAATAAACCTACAGACACCTTTCTTCTCTCCTGGAAGATGTTTCCAGACTATTTTATATGGAGGGGAGGATGAGCAAGTGTACCAGAGGATTATAAAGACAGTTTTTTCTTGATTTCAGGATTTCTATCTTGTGGTCCATCTGGTCTTGCAGCAGGAGCATCAGTGCTAGGAAACTGCTCTGGGTGTTGCTTTCAACTTGAATAAAAATGCCACCTGTGATCAAAAGGCATGTGTTTTTCTGTCAGTGTATATAAAACTATAACAATCTACTTTCTTTTTGTTTATTTTTTATTTGTTCTTAATAGTTATAAATGGCAATATAATGTATTTTGATGTATTATTCATATATAGAGTATAACAACCAAAGGCCAAATGTTCTCTTTGATAGGCAGATACTAACTCATAATAAGAGGGGACAGTAGGGAATAACAGAAGAACTTTGGCAATCTACATTCTTAGGAGCAAGACAGTCTCAGAAATTCCTCAGTGTTTGCTTTTTTATTGTGTAACTGATTTATACACACACACAAAAAAAGAATATTTTAAATAAATAAAACATACAACTTCATGAAGTGAAAGTAAAAACTCAATAGAAAAACTTTAAATATATAAAAAATTAATAATATGCTGGCTAGAAAAACCAAGTAACAGAGAGAAGAAACAAATTCCAAATATTCTAATTAAGTTAAATTAAAAAGATTTGAGGACATATTAAATGCAATTATATATCCCAAATTTGACAAATTAGATTAATCAATTTATTAAAAGACACAAATTACAAAGAAATCACTCAAGAAAAAAAAGTCTATCTGAATAATGCTAGGTGGAATACTTAGACTGAAGTCACAGTTAACCTTAAAACAGACACACACACACACACACACACACACACACACACACACACATACACACAAACATGCTTCCAATCTAATATGAATATACTTTTGAAATGAGATCTATATTGAGCCCAGGACCTTGTGCCTGCTAGGCAAATGCTCTACCACAGACCTTCAGCCCAGCCTAAAATCTGCAGTACACTTAAGGCAGCAACAATGCAAGTTTTTCACACTCCTTGACTGTAGAAGGAAAAGGATTCTTCTTATTTTATCCGTTCAGTATAACCATTCTCTCAATAATAGAAAAAACACTTTGATCAAAAATAAAATTAAAATAAATACCCATAATCAATAAAGATCAGAAAGTCCTCAATAAAAAAAAAACTTAGGAATGGAATCCAGCAATATATAAACTGGATGATATATTGGGATCAAACTAATTTATCACAAGTAAATTCTTGTTCAGCATTTGAAAATCCATCACTCTAAGGACAAATTTCAACTATTATTCATGATAAAATGTCCCATCTGTGGGAGAACTGGAAACTTCCCAACTTGATAAAGGGTATCATAAATTAAAACAAAACTTGTTGTGTACAATTGCACTTATACATGATGAAGTTCTGAATGCTTTACATCCCTGAGACTAGGAACAAGATACTGATCCTCACCAGCACCACTCATTTGGTATTATACATGAGGGCCTACTCAGTGCATGTGACCAGATCAAAGATTAAAAGGTGTAAATATTGAAAAGAAATGAAAGCAACATTAGATAAACAACAGACTATCTACCTAGGAACTCCAAACAGGAAGTTCAAAAAAAGCTACTAAAAAAAAAACTATTTGTAGGGCTGGGGTTGTAGCTCAGGTGGTAGAGTGTTTGCATAGCATGTGTGAGGCACTTGGTTCAGTCCTCTGTACCACATAAAAACAAATAAAATAAATATATTGTGTCTGTATACAACTAAAATATATTTTTGAAAAAAAAGGATTTCTAGTGTACAACCAGATATATGAAAAATTATGCTCCATTGTGTAATATGAATTGTTGTACATTCTGCTCTCATATATAATAAATTAAAAAAATGTATAATGACTGAGTTCTGTTTGGAAACACAGGGAAAAGCCTGCATGCTCTACAGGTAGGAATGGTCACCCAGAGGACATTCAACCCCCAAAACAGCAGCCAATGATATATATCAGTGGAGAATGTCACAACAAAAATGAAATAAAATCTAGGGATCCAATCAGATGCAGAGAATATGGAAAGAGAATAATGCACAAGAAAAGAACTGAAAGATTGGTGGTTTGTGATGCTCAATGAAACATGGAAATTCAGAGGAGTGTCTTCCTTTGTACTTGAATTTGACCCTTTAATGTTTCTCATTATTATATAGCTTTTCATTGAGCAAACTTATCTTATGAATACAACTATATACATATGATTAAATTGTATTTCATTTTCCAAACCAAGTTGTGTTTATTTATCAATAATTTGTGTAAAAATTTTTTTGTTTAATTAAATGACTTAATTAAAAAAAATGATTAAATAAAAAAAACAACAAACTATTTCTAGAACAAATGAGTAAGTTTATAATGTTCATGGAATATAATACTAATATACAAAAAATCAGTTGTATTTTTATTAGCAGTGGACAACTGGAAATTGGAATCTAAAAACACATTTTATGATTTATAATAATAAACAATAAAATGCATATTAGTCTAATCAATATGCATAATAGTTCTATGTTAAAATTGATACTCTTTCAATTTCAAAAAAGAAATAAAAGTAGATGTCTTATGGTCATGGATTAGAAATCTCAATATTTTTAGGATATTAATTTTTTTCCAAATAAGTCTAAAGATTCAATATGTCAATCAAAAACTGAAATTTCAGAAAAAAATTATAGAAATCAACAAATTCATTCTGAAATTTATATATAAAAGAAGAAAATTACAATAGCCAAAACTATTCTTCAATAAAAGAACAAAACTGAAACCCTGACAATATGTAAATTTGTCACGGTCACTGCCAGGCTGGAAATTAAGACAGGACCCTGAAGGCCAACACAATGCAGCACATGCTGAAAGGCTTATTACTGACCACAGCCTGAAATGCACTTTGATTTGATTTGATTTTTTATTTTTTACTTTTTTTACATTTTAAAAAATAAAATGGAAATGAAAATTATAAAGAAAAATGAGTCCTACAAAGCCTAAAATATGTATCCTGCAGTCCTTTACAGAAAAAGTTTGTTTGGTAGAAGCAACATAACACACACCTCAATCAATGGAAGTAAATGGATAATACAGGAATAGGTACAGATAGACTCAATTGTTTGCAAGGAATGAAGCAAAGACAATGCAATGTAAAGACCAGTGTTTTCAACTGGCTATTCACATATCGGCAAAAAAAAAGAAGAAAAAATTTAAGTCCAATTTTACTATAGTCCAAAATATAAAAGTGAAACCTAAAAAATTTGTGGAAAAAATGTATTAATGAAATTGTGACATTGCTTTAGGCAAATGTCACTTGAATAAGTTATCTAAAGCAACCCAAAACAGAACAAGCAAGACAAATTGAATATCAAAAGATATTATCTATAAAACAAGGCAGCAAAACTCAGACTAGGAGAAAATATTTTGAAGTTATGAATCTTATAAAAGACATCTCCTGAACATGTTAAAATATTAGAAGTAAATATAACAATTAACTAGAACTAAACGGACAAAATTATGAATCCATTGTTTATTAAAGAACCTGTGTACATGACAAACAAATCTATGTGAAGGAGCTAACATGTATGTCATTAGGAAAACATAAATTGAAATCCAATGAAATTCCTCTATATATCAGTTAGAATGCCCCAAAAATATAAAATCTGACAATTCTAAAAGGTGAGGAGAATGTGGTAAAACTGGAAATTATACATTGCTGGGGGAAGGGCAAAGTTGTAGAGCACTTTGAATAACACTTCAGCAGCAATTGCTTAGCAAAGACCAATGCAAAGCAATCAGCAATCACATAAGTAATTCTTTTATATACCCACTATTGTAGCATGATAGACAAATGAACACATAGATGGATAGATACATTAATCAATCAATCTCCATGATATTTGGGTAAGCAAGTATGTCATTATTATGATCTGTAAGTATTAGAAGCATAAAGAGTCCAGAAAATATCTATACAGAGTGCTATTACATTTATCTTTCATATATACTATTATCATACTTAAATTCAATATTTGTTAGATTTAATTTGTACTTCTCTTTGGTTGCAAGAATAAAAAAAAAAGCCTTGCCATTTATTGAAACAGAAAATTTTAGGCAAAGTTTTTCTTATAAAGAGGGTCAACATGATCATCATTTAGATAAAAGAATATCAGTTAAGTTGTCTGTTAGTGCTAAAATAGATTTAATACTGTTTTATATGTGTACAAACCTAGATTCAGTAGGACTTCTGAAATCCATACCTTCTAAAAATCATAAAATAAATTGAGGAGTCCCCTTGGAGTCATAAATAATATTGAAATGGCACTAGTATATAAAAGGACTTGTATGGTTGATCTTGTACCAACATAATATCACATTTCAGATTTTCTAATGTTTCTCATACAGAGGAGAAAAGATTTGTGTTTCTTTTTTACACTTAGACATAACCTTCTTCTGTGGCCCATTCAATATTTTATTTTTGAACTCAGTTTTGAGTAACAGGCATATACCAGCATGTTGGGTTTCCTGTTTTCAAGGACATGACATTTTGTGAGTCTTGTTTAGAGTCCAGGCCAGCAGTTTTGTGAAATATAGTCTTTAATTTCTGGGTCACTGGTTGGAATTGGGATCAATAATGAAGTAACCGTTAAGGCCTACCTGAGAAAAATTCTTCCGTCAAACACATTTCTATTGAACAGAAGAAAAGGGAGGACCAACACAGGTCCCCATCACCCCAGTGAATGCTCATCAGTAACTGCCATTCCTCTCATTGGTCTTACTACAGCTATCAAACTCTAGCTGTCTCACCACACCATAAACATCATCTGCCCAGCTTTATTATGTGGTAGAAATGCACGACGGTATGTCTGATTTCCTCATGAGATTTAATTTTAAGGGAATCAGAATCCACAATGAAAGTATGCATTTAAGTAGATAAAAGTGTTTAGGAGAAGTGACAGATGAAACCATTAAGCATAACAATAAAAGAAGATAGAAATGATGATTCTCAGTTAAAAGTATTGAAATTATTGAGTTCTTTATATGTACAGCGTTTTTCATATTCTAGAAGTATGCAAAGAGAAAAAAATGCAGAAGTAATTAAAGTATACACAGGAGAAGAATGTTGACATGAAAAGACCTCAGATTCTTTTATTCACAAATATTTGGATATTGAGGATTATTTATATGGGTCGTAATGTATTACTGACTGATAAGTTAATGTTTACATCAATTATATCTAGATTTATCTATCTATATATAAAAACAAGTGTATATTTTACTCAATGTGTTGAAAGGAATATTGAGTTTTACTTACATTTAACTTATGTTCTCACAAAAAGTAAATAAGACAGAGAACCAAAATCTCCACTTTGTATTAGGCTCATCCTGTAGTATCTTAGTTCTTACTGCAGGAAAAATAAAACAATGATTAAAAATTAACCTAACTATTAACTAAACTTATTCAGTAATTTTGAACCATAGGAAGAGAATTTTATTATCTACAGAGAAATAGGAAAGCAACATTTCCATGAGAAATTGAATATATAAATGAATGTCAAATAAGTAATGCATTTTGAAGACACCAAATTGTAAACAGAAATTAATAAATGTATTCTGTGCGGTTAAAAATGATAAACTGCTTAATTTCCATTTAAGTTTTTCTTTTTTTGGAAAATATTTAAAAATCTATATACATTCAAAGAAAATTGCAAAGCTTTTAACAAAATCTTCTGTTGTATTTTTAGATTGAGATGTATAAGAGAAAGAGAAAAAAGAAAAGAAGCCTATTTCATAAGGTAAACCACTTCATATGGACAGAAGAAATTCTTACTTTACAAATTGGATAAAAAATAGCCAGAGGGTCATGAAGACATGTAAATTTTAAAACCTCACTATAGTGTTGTTATTAAGAATGGAAGCATAACTCAGGAAAATGGCCATCCTAACCTATAGAGGAAATTTAGCCTAGAAGAGGCGTGGCCTTGAGCAGGGGTGGTAGTGTCAGTGTGCTGCCTTATTAGCTGTGTGGTCTTGGACCAATGGTTTCATTCCTCTGTGCCTCATTTCCTCATTTATAAAATGAATACAATAACACCTAGATCTTTGGTTAATGGAAAATCAGAGTGTGTGTGAGGAGGGGGTTAGAAAATAAAGATTTTCATGAGAACAACAAACAAATCAAAACTACTAACCCACTTGAATCTAATGTATGAAATAAGATATGTCAAGGGCTATGTAATGTTTTGAACATCCAATAAAAAAATTTTAAAAAAAGAAAAACTACTTCAATATTTGACAACAACCATGGCTTTAAAAAGTACATTGCATATTGTTGCAAGAAAAGGCAACGTGGCACTTTGCCTTATAATGTATCACATAATTAGCAATGACAATTTAGTTACTAGCTCATAAAATTCAAAAAATTTTAATTTAAGTGTATTGATGCTGAGGCTAAAATTTGAAATACTTTGATATTTGGTTTTATGTATTGCACTGAGTCTTTGATATGGTTTTCCCACCAGGAGCCTTTGTTGTTAATTGTTTAGTGTCCTTGCTGCTCAAAATAGACATAGTCAAGTAGATTGAATGGTAAATGGTTGAGAGTAAATGCTTGATTTGTCTCTGGTTGCTGTTACTGGTGTTGTAGTTTCTTTCAGAAGCTTTCAGTAGTTTGGTAGTAAAAATGCACTATCAAGAGACTTCTGCTGGTTCATTTTTTCTTCTTTTTGAATTTCTGTTTTCTCAAAGCTTTCTCTTTTTTTAACGTAATTTTCTCAAAAATAAGCAGGAATTTTTTCTTAAGAAATCTTCCCTGTGAATCTCAGAAACTAATCAATGGAAAGACATTTCAGAAACATTACTTTACAAGTCTTAGTTTCTGCTTTCTGATCTGTGATTGAAATATTACCTTGTGTTACCTATTTTCAATTAACATATGGACACTCTTTAGACTTCCCATTGAGTTTTGACAGCCTTGTTCTAGAACATATACAAAATGAGGTTAGCCCAATTATGTATAGGGGACTTAGTTAAAAGACACAACTGAGAGTGAATTTCCAGTCTCCACTGCCTTCCTCTGTACTGATGCATGTACTCATACTTCACTTTCAAATTACCACAGACCATACATACAAAGTGGGCAAGCGGGGAGCACACGAGCATGAGCAGCTCTTTAGCAATGCTTCCTCCCCACTCCAGCTGTTAACTATTTGAGCTGCATTTTGGAATGCACAGCTGAGTGGAACTGAATATGCAGGATTCACCCCAGAAGCAACTGAGAAACCATAAATTTTGCTGAGAATCAAAGATTATGGAGGTTGAATAGATCATATATCACAGAGCAAAATTGGGAAAAAATTTGAAAAAAAATGAGGATAACATGAATACTGAGAGAAAAATACTGCCTGCAGAAAAACTGGAAATAATCAAATCAAATCCTTATAAATGAATACCAAAATTATATGGCTTAATATAGATGGAAAAGCAAATACAATTTAAAATGTTTTTAAATGTTAGTGATATATCTATGTGTGTGTCAGTTATGTCAAATTTGGAGACTTCTTAAAATATTTCCTGTAACTTGGAGAAGATGTATTACCATGTTTTCTACATGACAACTGGGCAGATGCATTGATCTGGATATATTAATAATTTAAGCAAAACAAAACAAAAAACACCTTAACAAGGACAAGTGCAGATATCACCATATAGAGTTGAAAGAGTTCATTTTTCAAGTCAAGAGTCTGCCTAAACATTGTGATAAATATTTTAGAAAGCAAGCAGTGAACTGATAACTTTTAGATTAGATGTATTAATATTTTGCAGAGCTAAAAGTACATGGGCTTGGCAAGGCTATTGGGTATAATATCAATATAAAAACTGAACTGTGATTCCATATAATATCAAGAAAAAATGAAATGGAATATAGCATTGGGCTGGGGATGTGGCTCAAGCGATAGCGCGCTCGCCTAGCGTGCGTGTGGCCCAGGTTCGATCCTCAGCACCACATACAAATGAAGATGTTGTGTCTGCCGAGAAATAAGAAAAAATAAATAAATGTTAAATTCTCTCTCTCTCTCTCTGTACCCCTCTCTCTCTCACACTCTCTTTAAAAAAAAAGAATATAGCATCAAAACCACAAAAAAATTGATGATATTTAACAAAATGTGTGCAATAATTCTACATAGAAAACTATACAATATTGTTGAGAGAAATGAAAATCCAAACAAATGGAGAGAAAAAGGTGATTATGAACTAGGAAACTATAAACTATTAGTTATTAATTTTAGCTGACTATAGATTTAATGCTATTCTAATCAAAATCCCAAGAGTTGTTTTTTGTTTGTTTTTGATTGTTTTTGTAGAAAGTGATAGAATACTGATAAAATTGATATGGAAATACAGAAAACCTCAGAATATTTGGAAAGAAGAGTGATATTGTATTACTTTCATTACTTGGTTTAAAGACTTACTATAACTCTTGGGTAATTAAAACAATGTGTATTGATGTTAAATGTGGGCAAACATATTGACAGAATGGAATAATGAGTTAAGAAATAAGCTCATACACATGTGGTCAATTGAGTTTCAATAAAACCACCAAGGCATTTTGAAGGAAGATAAATGCCTTTTTAACAAGTATTTTTTGAAGGTTGTGGAGGTAGCTCACTGATAGAGTGTTTGCTTAGTATGTGAAAGTTCCTGGATTCAATCCCTAGCTCCTGGCTGCCCTCAACCAACCCAACAACAACAACAAAAAAATCTGAGACCAAGTATTTCTTGGACAATGAAAACACCAAAACAACAAACATGAGAACTCCTGCCTCACCTAATATTAACAAAACATTTTTGAGATAGATAGCAGACCAAAAAAAATGTGCAAAAAGAGCATAATTCTATGGTAGCATTGTCAAAGGATTTTTTTAGGGATAATAGAAAATAATTGGCTGTAAAGACAAAACATGGAGAGATTAATCTTTATCAAAGTGTTAACTTTGGTTCATAAAACACATGTCTTCTTGTTTATTTATTTATTTATTTATTTATTTAATGAAAGAGCAGTCACAAAATGGAAGAAACATTTGTAATTCCTCTACCTGGAGAAGTTCTTCCCCCCCCCCCCAGAATATAAACCAGCTTACATAAATCAGTAAAATCAACCTTAAAAAATATCAAATAAAAAACTAAAATTGGCATGTGACTTAAATTCTTTTCAAAATATATATACAAATAAGCAGTAAGCATAAACAAAAAACTCTCAATATCCTTAGCCATCAAGACAATGCATATTAAAAAGATAGTGATGATTTACTACAAGGAAGACAAACAACGCCAAATGGGAACAAGGCTCTGATAATATATGAACTTTCAAATATCGCTATGGGGCAGGTAAAATGGTACAGTTCCTATGGAAAGTAGTTTGACATTTTGTTAGAAAGTTATAAATACATCAAACACATGACCTAGAAAAATGAAAACATATGTACACAAAAGAACATAAAAATGTTTACTGCAAATTTATTCAGAATAGTTACAAACTGGACAACCACCAAATGCATGATTAGAGAAGAATAGATGTTAAAAGTCCTGTCAGATGCTTATAGTTAAGTACTACTCAGCACTGTACAAATACAATGACTGATATGCACAACAAAAAGAATATTTTTAAAATATGTGAACAGAAGGAAACAACATAAAAAGGCACACGCTTCATGAATTCATCAATGTGAAGTATAAGAAGAAATTTATTGATAGAAAATTTGGTGATAGAAATCAAATGAGCAATTGCTCATTGCAGCTCAGGAGTGCCTGAAAATGGGTCCCAGGGAAATTGGGGGTCATTGTTTTATATCAAGATCTTAGATTTGTGTAGTAACACATTTCCAAACTTGTCTATTCTATATCTTAGAATTGTGCTTTTTATACTCAATTATGTTTTAACTCAAAAGCCTAGTAATAAGAATTTTAAGTGATTGTTTATATAAAGTCAAAATTATATTATCAAAATACTTTTTATTTTCAATTAATACATTATTTAAAAGCAGAGTATTAATTACACAACTCTCTGCTTTATTTATTTCAATTAGTTATTTGCAGTACTGGGGATTAAACTTAGGGATTTTCTACCATTGAGCTACATCTCAGCCCTTTTTATTTTGAGAGGGTGTCTCTAAGTTTCCAAGGCTGGCCTAGAACTTGAGATTCATCTTCTTCAGCCTCTGGAGTCACTGGAATTAGAGGCATTGGCCACCATGCCCTGATCTCTGCTTTATATTTTTAAAAGACTATACTTAAAAACTATCCCATGTCTTAATAAAGATGGGATCAAAATTAGTCTGTGACTGAGTTTTCTGACTATAATTGGACCCTTGTTGACCAAGATTTTCTTTTCACTTTATTCTCTTGGAGTGGAGTCCCGTAGTCTCTATTAGAAATGCTAAAACTTAAAGAGGAGAATTCACAATTTTTACGGAATTTTTAAATATTTGCAAAACTTCTTATGTTTATATTACTCTCTGTTCATGCAGTTTTTATATAGCAAAAAGGTAACCTGGGCTGTGCACTTGATACTCTAGGAAGCTCCAAGGCACTCTATACAATGTTACCTTCATCTCTCCACCTCTGCCCTAATGGAGCCTCACCACAGGCACAGGATATTTACAGTATTGCCTGCATCAGCACTTCTATTTATTGAAAAGGACATTATACTTAAATTACCATGACAGAGTCTCAACTCCATTTGAACAAGTTACAGGACATATATGCATATATGTTTCAAATAATAACAGCCTATAGTTGTATTAAATATTTTTTGACAGTCTATACATTTACTAGCTGTTAGGAAAAGCTTTCCTTCTACTCCATCTCTATTGCCATGGGTCTGTGAATTGACTGACAGTAGATGAACTGGAAAGAGAGACAGGTTTTTTCACATCCATAGAAAACACTAAGTAGTGAATAACTCACGGAATTGCCATAGACAAGTTTTATAAAATGCTTTGACAAAACATGAGGTTCTTGGCTTAAAAAAAAATGGAGGGTGCTGATGAAGTTTGTTTGCACAAAAATTTTGACATGTTCTGGTGCCCAAGATGCATCACATTCCTTACTGGAGACCGCTGTAGGGTGAGTGTGTGGGGCCAGGTGAGGAGTTAAGCTGCTCACCCTCATAAGATCCTGCTTTAGTCGTCTAAGGGAAGTACAAATTTCTCTCCATCTGCTATGGGGTTTTTGGTTCCTTCATAGCCACTTTCAACAACCTGCTCAGATCCTCTTAGCTTTGCTCCTACACAGAGAAGGGTGTTTCTAGTAAACATCTGGGACCATTCCCCATCTCTCTTTCTCTTTCTCCCTCCCTTCCTCATTCCTTCCCTTCTTTCCATATCTCCTTTCTTCTTTCCTTCCTCTCTTTCTAGACATAGGTGAACATCTGAATCATGCACAGGACAAGCAGATAGTTAATGGTACCAGAAGCAGCCCTGAAGGAAGGCAGACAGGGATTTCATGGATAAATATATCACTTCACCACTCTGCTGAATTACTTTGTATTGTTTTCCATGCTCTTTACAAGAGTTCTCCTGGGGGATTGAACTCCCATTCCCAACAGTGGTAACAGGATTGGTAAAACACATTGACTTTCTTCTCTTTCCTTTTAACTTTCTTACTTATGTTTGCTCCCAAATGAGCTATATCTTCATTCAGTTTTTATCACATGGTCTGCTTCTGTTATATCCCAACCAAGCACATATGTCTGAATACTTTGCAAAAAATAGTCAAGTTAGAATAAGCCAGTAATAGTAATATCATTAGTATATTGTGAAACTGAAGAGAAAAAAAATGTCATTTGAGATGTTCTTCTGAATTTTCTAAGTGAAGAATTTAATAAAAAGTGGTAACACTCAGGAATTTACATGCTATACATTATATGTCTACTGAGAACATAATGTAGTGTTCAATTATCTCAGGATTAAAGCTTAAATTGCAGTTTAAACTCAAACTGTTTCATGCTATGGTTTACAAGTGACTAAAATTTGTCTTTTGTAGTTAATATTTTGAACAGAAAATGTTCATATTTTCTAGTTTATCTTACCTTCTACTTACATGGTATTATTTACTCAATGCCATGTAAGTGCTCAACAATTTGAACAGATATAATATATAAAATGGTGATCAGACATGTAAATTTTCCTAGAAGCTAAATCAGAAGAACTTAGGAAAAATCATCTTCTACAAATGCCAAGCTTCGTTTTGCTGATTTCAAATTACTTATTCTCATGCAGTAATGGCTTATGATTGTCTCCCCAATTAAATCAAGCACTGATGAAGTCAAATCAAAACTAAGGAAGTGAGGTGGTGGGGATGAAGAGGCAGACACAGGGACTACCTTTCAATTTCAGGAACATTTTCAAATTGACAGATTCACTAGCAAAATACTGTTCCTGAACAACATGTTCTAGATTTAAATCCTGGAATCATTTGTACCTCATCTGATTTGTAGACGATAAGCTAAAACATGTGGCTAAAACTGGGAAATGATCGAAATTACAAATTCAGAAGAGAATTGCTAGGTTTGACTTCCATGTCTTCTGTTTTTTTTTTTTTTTTAGCAGCATTGGTAATCAATGAATTTAACCTGTTCAAACCCAGTTTCTTCTTTCTTCTTCTGTAAAATAACTACATAAAATGGTTGTGCACAGAAGGATTAGATGAAATAACATTTGCCAGTCACTTAAAATAGTGCCTGAGAAATAGTAATTTTGTTACTTCTAAATAGAATAAGCAAAAATAATAATGAAAGAGGTAAAATGTCATATCCCCTAAAGTATAATATGCAAATTATAGAGAAAAAAATTAAAACTTCATTTTACATTGCACTATGATAGAAAAGATATTTCAGTAATTTTAACATTTACCCAAAAATCTATGTTGACATTGAGCTTCACAAATGCTTAGCAATGATTTCAATACTGTTTGCAGAAAGAACATTACCAAAAACTTCTTAAAATAATTAAGTAAACATGAATTCAAAGTAAATTAAAATAGACAGAATTAAGAATTTGTATCAAGACAGTAAAATTTTAAATTAACCAAGTTTGTTGCTTATATAGACTTAAATGTCATAGTGAAGACTTTCTCAGTCCTTTTGGGTCCTATAACAAAATAGCAGAACCTGGGAAAATTTCTCACAGTTCTAGAGGCTGGGAATTAGAAACCAAAGTGACAGCAGATTCTGTGGCTGGTTCATAGAATTATATACCTTCTTACTATGTTCTTATAAACTTGAAGGTACAAGATGGCTCTTTTGGTCCTTTTTTAAAGGGCACTAATCCATTCACTTGGGCTTCACCCTCCTGATGCAATCACTTCTCAAAGGTCTCATCACCTAATACTTTCATATTGATCATTAAGTTTTAACATATATGAATTTTGTAAGGGTACAAACATTTAGAACATGGCAGAGACTTATTTTAATTTTATTCAGATATTTTTTGGCTGTGACTCAATTCATTTTAATTATTCTTCAGTAGATAATTAATTTTATGTGAAGAACAAAGGGAGGAAGTGGTCTATGGTGACTCCCAAGGTTCATGCTTGAGCCAAAAGATAAAGAGACTCTTGGTAACATAGAGAATGCAGATGCTGAGAAAAACAAAAAGTGCATTTAGTGTTCACTTGTGGGACATGAGATGCCTTTAAAGACTGCCAGATTAAAAGGTCTCTGTGGCTGTTTGAAGTTATTGTATAGCATTTTATCAATGCTATTCCAAGATGGTGTGGGTTCTAGAAGTGAGAGTATTCATAGTCAAAAAAATATCAGATGGTGTTGAATGCTATAAACCTCTACAATTTCTGTGTGGTGTATTAACACACCAAGGGCTCTGAAAAAACTTGCATAAAATAAGTTACACATGAAGTCAGATAAGACCTATTTAACTTACAAAATAAGGAGTTGGCAAGACCAGGGTGAATTTACTTTTCTGAAATAGATGAAATTTTTTAAATTAAAAACTTTACAATAAGCCATGAAAGCAATAAGAAAATTCCCTCTCAAAATGATACTACCAAACATTCATAATTCACACCAATAATTTCAGTCCTTGCCTTAGAAGAGTTCTTTTACTTTAGTCAAGATGATGGGGAAACCCTACTATCACTATAAGTTTTTGAAGGATGATCAAAATGTATATTTTTCTCAGCTAAAGTTCAGCTTTATAGAAGAGCTCTGTGGCTTTTACATAACCTCTTTAAACAAAACTATCCTCATAGTCCATTCCCCCACTGGAAACCTGTTAGATGAGCAGGCACAATACTATTCTTTAGTAGCAAGATTGAAGATTTAGTAGTAGGCTGGCACAATACTCATGGTTTAAGATTTCTCACAAAAATTATGCACACATTACATGCTCCCCTCATAGCTGCAAAGTTAAATGTGTGTTTCCTAGAGCTCTCTACTGAATGACGCTTCATTCACCTCCATATTGCATATAGTGGTTCCTAAGTCTTCTCTTCAGGGAGCCATGTTGTTAGGTGACAGATTTTAGGGCAAAAAAATGGAATATTTAGTGGCATAGGAGAAAGATACAAATTACTTAAAAAATAATACTTTAAAAGTAACTCTGTAAGATGTACTATTTAAAAATACAAATAAATGTGATAATGGAGCAAATAAATAAATAAAAACAAAGTGCCAATGGGTGAATTGGTAAACTTATATTTATTTGTGAATAAATTATTAAATACAACTGAAGAAGAGCTGGTAATACAAAACAAAGTATAGAGAATTCTTTTTATTTCACAATTTTAAAAAAATTATTTATTTTAATTTATTACACCTGATAGAAGAATGCATTTCAATTTTTTAAATCATCCCCAGAAATGGAGATAAGAGATATGTTTGCTTGTCCAGTTTAGATCATTTTGTGTCAGTATTTTAAAACTACACGTTTGTAATTCACAGATGATAATAATTTAGTAATCTTGTATCACTTATAAGGTTCCATTTTCTCTGAGTAGAAATAACTGCTGTCAGAATTTTCAGTGTTCTGAAAGTCTTTTGAAGTCCATCGCAGTTTGTCATGCATTTGTAATCTAACAAGTATGATGGGAGTTATATGAACTATCTATGGGAAATAAATTTTTATGAATTTTCATGTATTTGCATCAAAACTGTGTCTTGATAGATATATTCTACCAAGATAATAACATCATCTTTTCTCATTCAGTTTTGCTATAATACTCCCATCTTCCATGCATGCACTCGTGTACACATGCATGCTCAGACATACACACTCACACAAATGAAAAAAAAAAAAAACCTTCATTAATTGTCAAAAATCCAACACCTGATATTTCACTTTTTGTTTAAAACAGAATTAATTTCATAAAGGAGATTGATATCACTGGTACAAAATTCATTATTCATTTAAGAGGGGCAATATATCTTATGAACCATGAATATCTAAAAGCCTATTCTCAAATTTCTACATTTAAAAATATATTCTAATATTTTTAGTTGATAAACTATAAATTCAAGGATTTTCTTTTCATACTCTAATTTCTAATGTTAAAAAAAGGCATCTTTTACTCACTGCCATTGTGGGCCTTTAATATCACAAAGTAAAAATAAAAGTGTTATCTGTAGGGTGCCATTTATGCACAGTCAGAATATAAAGGGAGAAACAGGGAACTATTACAAAGCTAAAAGAAAAAATATCCTGGTTCTAATGGATTTTTGATTGCCATTTTCAATATTCTTGCTTTACATTTCCTTCTAATATAAGCATTCCTTTCTCAATAGGATGCACACATAACTGAGCAATAACAGTAATGATACATCCTATAATGACTTGACACAAGTTCTCTAACAAAATTGAATTTTGGTTTCTAATATGACTAATGTATGCTAATATGATTTAAATTGCAGAGAACTGAGAAATGGTTGATTTTATGCTGCTAGAAAAACTATTGGTCTTAATTTCACAGAATGAACTATTCCTGTGTTCTAAAAATCCTATATCCAAAGTGCTTATATGCTGAATACATTTTAAGAGGAGACTAAGAGGAGACTATTTCAATATACAATTTTAAGCTGACTTTAACACACATTTGTTGTATCTATAACTTGTAATTGTTTACATATTTTTTCTGTTTCAGTATTCCAAGCAAGGAATTGGGGATTTAATTCTATTTAGAAAAACATTTGTCTTATTTTAGTCTATTCATGGTTGTTGTCTTCCATCTTAAAATATCAACCTTAAAAAAGATCAATGTTTATTAAATATTTAGTAAAAAGTCATCCTTTAAACAGAATTTTCCTGAATCACTTTAGTTTAAAAAATAAAATTATTTAGGTCTTGAGATAAATTTCAGAGCTTCCCTTAACAACACACCCATGATTTAATAATCCCACTCACAGAAAAAAATTGCTTAGATTCCTTATGTTATGTATAAACTCTTCATGCTCCGAACAAAACACATGTCCCCTGGTTGCATCCTCTGCAGAGATTGAGAACAGTTGGCCACCAGCCTTTCTAATAAGAACCTTTGAGTACTTGAATTTCATTACTAAATTTCCACTTAGTCAATAAAAGAATATATTTGTAAAAGTTCCTGTTGGGGCCTCTTAGGCAGCCCAATGTTATTAAAATAACAGCATTTCCTATGTACACAACAGAAAATACACTTGGATTAGAACTTTTGTAAAAGGCTGGTCTTGCCACTGTTGAGAAAGCTTGTTAAGGAATTTTACCTTTAAAGTAACACCCTTCAGGTTCTTTATGTATTTTTGTCATTATTGTTGTTGGGTTTTTATTTTAATTTAATTTTATTTTTTATTTTTATTTTTTATTTTTTTGCTGAGGCTGGCCTGCCTCCCAGGCTGTTGGGATTATAGACATGCACCATTGCCCATTGTCTTTATGTAGTTTTGCTGTGGACATTTGTTCCTCTTGCACCAACCATTTGTCTTTATCTTGTTAATATTAACTGCTCCTTTCCTTCCGAATCCCTCCCTCTCCCATTCTCAGCCACAGGTTTTGGGTGGGATGGACTCCATTGTTAACTCCAGGTGAACCCTAAGTGCTCAATTGGTCCTATTTCATTCCCCTTTAATTTACCAGAGCACTACCATCTTAACTGATGGAAAGAATGTATCCACACTGTCTTCATTAGGTGAGTAACACACAATGGGGGAAAAAGTGTTTTCTCTGTTGCCTGAAATAGCAGCAGAACAGTTGCTCTCTTTTCCAAATGGTTTATGCACTGTGGCTACTAGGAGAATAGCCACACTGGAAATTAAGCTGCTGAGGGGGCACAGAGCATAAAACCAGGGATCTCCTGATAGAATGAACTGACTTAGGCCTGCTGCAGAACTGGTACATTACTATATACACACATAGCTTGCTTTCTTGCTTTCTTTACTGGAGGTGGGAGGCTACTGGGGATTGAACTCAGAGGCACTCAACCACTGAGCCACATCCTCAGCCCTATTTTGTATTCTTTTAGACACAGGGTCTCACTAAATTGTTTAGTGTCTCACCATTGCTGGGGCTGGCTTTGAACCCAGGATCCTCCTGCCTCAGCCTCCCCAGCCTGTGGGATTACAGGCGGTTGCCACTGTGCAGGCCATGTAGCTTTATTTGTATAAATTATGCATACCTTTATATTTTTTGTTGTTTGGCTTAATTGCAGTTTTTGTAATAAAACAATTACTAATTCATGAAATATTCTAGTTAAACTTTTTAAATTTCTAAAATGTTTAATTGATAACAAGAGCCACCTAATAAAGGCTTGAGGGAAATAAATGTTTAAAATACATAAAAATTAATGAAAAAATATAGAACTACCATGACACAGCAATCTCTCTTTTGGAAATGTACCTGAAGGAAGTAAAACCACCATATCTCTCTCTCTCTCTCTCTCTCTCTCTCTATATATATATATATATATATATATATATATATATATATATACATATACATACACATACATATACTATTAGTACTCTTTATTATCAGGAAATATTTCTTTTTTCTTTAACCATAAAATCTTTAAAAATAATAAATATGATTGAATTCTCCAGAAAAACAAACTTTAATTCCCTAAAAAATGACAATCTTAAATATTGGATGTGCTAAAGACCTTTATGTGATTAGATGCAAATAAGAAAGCAATTAAATCATTATTCATCAGTACTAATGAGCATGTTATCCAGGCCTATTCTTCAATTAAAAGAAAATAAGGGCCTAACATGTGAGAAAGAGTGATTGTAAGAACAGAAATGTAAGTAAAAGTCATGTTGCACTGAGTGACTGGTGGGACCCACTGATCACCCCTTCCCCAATCCTATCAACGGCAACACTATCTGTTCAAGTCACTTCACATTTTATATTACTAATAGGGAAAAAAATCTTGAGAGTCAGGTGTGCATTTTTCTAAGTGAACGTTCTTCCTGTCATCTTTTATAAATATTTTTAAGGCCTCTATGACCTTGTTTTCTCAAAAATGTTCTACTATCTCTAAAAATATATTTAAAATTCTCCCTTAACTCTATTATTTCTGTAAACATTCTTTTCCCAGGCATATTATTTTGCTATTATCACTATCTACCCCAATTGTAGCTCTCCTTTTCTTTATAAGATCTAGAGATCTCTCCATGCTTTATAAGATCTAGAGATCTCTCCATGCATTGACCTTTATCAAGCTTTCCCATATGCCCACCACTCTTATGTCACACATATATGCTATTTTCCCCCATTAAATAATGTTACATAAAATAGTGACTAGGATAGACTTGCTGATCAACAATCATGTGATTGCCTTTATTTCATATAGTACCAATATGCACTATTCATACATTTATTTATTTAGCAAACATTTATTATTTTTTTGGTATGGGCAATGCTTTTGGAATTGCAGATATAATTGGAAATTAGAAATTTTAGGTAGTTTTTAGCTGAGTGGTTTTGTTAGCATTTTGCTAGTTTATATTACATGGAAACATTCCGATATGGTGTTAATATGTTCAAACTAGATTGTGTGATCTTGAATAGTAGGGATATGTTTATTTCATTTGCATCATGGGGCAAAATCTGGAGGACTCTATTGAGAAAGTATTAGGAAAGAAGGAATCTGAAGATAAGTTGTAACTGGAATTAGAGTGGTGAAAAATGCTGCATTAAAAAATCTTGATTTTGCAAGATTGGGGGCATGTGTTTTAGCTGGAACTTTCGGCAATACATTCTGGAAGAAAAATTGCTCCTTATCTCTTTGTCCTGACATCACTTTGAATATTGGAATGGCGAATTCAAAAACTGCTGATTTTCTTAATTTCCTCAGGTAAATGGAGTTAATGTTTACTTTCAGATTATGTAATACATATTAAATAATTTTAATGCTTTCCAAAGTTAAGGCACTCAACAAATAATAGCTATAAAACATTACATGATTTGTCTTTGGTGTATTGGGGAAAAATGAGCCACTATTTCTCTATTCAGAAAATATTTTTGAGTGCACAATAAGAACAAGATACAGAGATATTGGGATAGTAGTTCACTAAATTTTATAATATTTTATAATTTTATAATATAATTTTATATATATATATATATAAATATATATATATATATATATATATTTATATATATATTTAATTTTATATTTTATAATATAATTTACATCAAAGGCATAAATGCTTTAGAATGCAAAGTATATTTATGCTTTAGAATGCAAAGTATATTTCTTTCTTTTTTGACACCTCATTAAACCTTCATCATGTAATTTTATTTAAACACACTAGCCATTGGTCCTCATCAGACATGCCACAGTGTCCAACTTGCATACATTCTTTCCCATAAGCATACTCAGACATAAAGCCCAGGACAGTCAGTGTCAACTCTGTGTTCCAGACCTTAAAACCCATGGCATCATTTTCTGATAGTTTTATACAAAACGCTGATTCTGATACAATCAAGAACAGAAAAGAAAAAAACATCTCTTCTCATAAAGATGATTGTATTCTCCCAAATCATCTGCCACTGTCCAGCTCCCTGTTGGGCCACATGAGGGCATGTGAAAACAATGACTATGAGACAGGTTCCACAAGTCTCCAAGTTTTCCAGGAAGACTGAGCTGTGGTTGCTCTTTGTAAGGTGGATTTGCAACTTTCTTCACTTCCCTATTTCAACTCCAAATTAATTTCCTGAGCTCCAATCCTTATTTATGATTGGTTTCTGAGGAAAACCCAGGCCAACATAATATAAGATGATTTCTGGGCAGCACTAAAGTGGCTAAAGAAGTTTGCTAAAGAAGGCTATGGTAAAGTGGAGCTTTTGAAAGAGGACTCATTTTTTGTACCAGCTTTTGGTGGAGGATTAGATTTTTGTACTGTGTAGGTGCACTGAACCCCTTAACCTGAAGCCTAGTGGCTGAAAACAACCCTTACCTATACTTCTCACAATGCTGTGTCCAACTGGTTGCTCTGATGCCTATTGGGCCTCCTCATGCAGCTTCCCTGGGGTGGGGGGAGTGTTAGACCAGGACGCAAGAAAAGACCACTGACTCCAATTAAAATCAAATTAAAGCAAGCTTATTATTTCGACCAGCCGGGCTGCCTTTCCCTCCCAAAACGGCGGGAACAAGACAGCCCCGAGGCTTCTTTGTGGCCCAGTTTTATAGCCCAAAAAGTTACACAAAGGGGGGGGTTACAGATAACAACATTCTGAAGAGCATAACACAAGTTTACATTTTTGCTGGCCCCGGCATCAGAATTTATGGAGATCTTAGAGACTCAGAGAGGGTCGTTGTCCGGCCAGGGAAGGCCAGAATTTATGAGGCGTCACTAAGGTTTAGGAAAGGGTTGTTATCTGGTCAGGGAAAACCGGACCTGGGTGAGTTCAGGGCACGGGCAGGCATTCCAATCAGCTTTACAACATCAACTAATGGCCAGGCCATACAGACATCCTGATATTTTTACAGAAAACAGAAATGAATCCTTCATAACTTGTGACAAGCTGGCTTCTAATCTAATGAGATAACTAGGCTAGGTATATCAGGAGGTCACTGCATGAGTAGCTTAGCAGCTGAGCCACCCTAAAATTCAGTACTGGCTCTTCTTTTTCTGGGGGTCCAGAATTCCTCAAGAGCTGGGGGCAGTGGGGAAGGAGGTTGTGAAAAGCTCTGAAAGCTGGTGAGGTCTAGATTCTGAAACTGCCCCACATAGCTTCCTGTCACATCTTATAAAAGTCAAGGCAGTTGACCAGGACAGCTCAGCATCAGAGGTGGGGGCAAATCCCACTGCTATTGGCATAAGGTTCACAAAATTACAGCTATGTTTCTTTAAAGACAACAAATGGAAACTTTTGAAAACTTGATATTTCATATTAATTCCCCACCAGAGAAAAACCAAAAGCACACATATACCAGTTCTCTGTCCATTTTAAAGAAAGTTGATCTTCTGTGTTACCTTAGAATCAGGATGGTCTGATTGAAACAGCTTCCATTTTTATGGGTTTAATTCTACATACTGTTTAACATAAGTAAACAGGAAAACCACAAGATAAAAACATTTGTCCATCTGTACCTTTTTCAGTGTTAGATTCTGTATTTATTAAAAATTGCATTTTTATTCAATATAACATGATTTTTACAGAAGTTAAGGCTGAGAAACTTGAAATATATTAGTTCAACAGAAACCTATAACTTTTGGAAAATATTTTGTTTGACCTCAAATGGAACATTACTCATATGAAAGAATGCATAACAAGATGATAGTACTTTTCAAGTTTTATAAAAAGCTTTTTATTTTAATCAATTTGTCATTCTGTCTCTGATTACATTCTTTTAATCTGAGGAGGTTAAATGCAAATAGTTTTTAATCTTCTGCAATCATGGGTAGAAGGAGCTTCCCTCAAAGAAGAAAGCAGATATTATTTTTGCTTAATTAATGTGCTTTAAAAATATGTTGAAGCATATGAGCATTTTGTAAAACTAATTTAATAATTACTGTAACTTAATAATTGGCATCAGTTAAATCTACTCAAGATACATTTATTATTTGATAGAATTTTTGTAGTGAACTGATTTTATAATCCCTGTTGTTAGTTCAATTGGGCTAACTTTAAAGTGAAATCAATGAAGAATATTTTATTACTTTTATTTTTATGTGCATTCATTATTTGCTTCTGGAAGAATTTAGAAATTCCAATTACATACGTGCCTAGCACTTCAGTCTGTAATTTTTGATGGATAAGAAAAAAGCAGGACTTTTGGATATGTACACAAGTTACATAAAAGAAACCTGGCACAGTACCTGAAGTTCAGGAGAACCAAGGTGCTGCCATTGGATGCCACACGGAAACCTGTAGAGAGAAATAGCATAATCAAAGTATGCTCAGATGGGAGCAGGGACCGTCATGGTGAAGTTCATGGTAGGGGGTTATATCAAGAGCTCATTTATCACACACCAAAGTAAATGAAATAAAGTCCCAGTTGAAGCAAGGTTATAGAACTAAACCCAACTTGGGGGTGACTGTCAGGGAGAATCTTTGTTCAACTGTATTTTGCCCTGCTGTTGCTGGCCTTTGAAGATGGAGAGGACCATAAGTAGGGATTGGAGAATGGCTGCAAGGAGCCAAGAGTGACTGCTGCCCAAATACCCAGGAGGACACGGGAACCTTAGTCTCCAACTGCAAGGAACTGTATTCCGCCAGTCCCAAGAATGGGCCTGGAAGAGGACCTGATGTTCCTGAGGGAAACAGGCCAGCGGGACCTCAGTTGTTCCTGCTGTAACTCCTTGAGCTGGGAACCCAGTTGAGTCCTGCTAGACGTCTGATGCACAGAAACTGGGAGGTAAGGAGTGGATCCTTTTTTAAGTTTCTAAGTTTGTGATCATAGGTATGGAAGCAACAGAACACTGATATAAATTCTGGTACCAGCCATGCTACCATAACAAAACCTCAAATATGTGCAAAGTGTTTTGGAATCTGGTGGTAAACTAAGCCTGCTGGAATTTTGAGGAGAATAATAATAATTTTAAAAGCCTTGATTGCTTTAATGACTGCTATAACTATGGACCCTAGGAGTGCTCAGAAGAAAGAAATCCTCATGTTACTGGAACAGCAGGAAGGGAGACCCTTGTTCCACCGTGGCTGGAAGCTTAGGAAAATGGTTCCCTGTAGTCCTTTAGGAGGTAGGACCTGTCATTGGTGAGTTTACAAGTTGGGTTGAGGAGATGTCTAAGCAAAGTGTTGAAGTGAAAACTGTTTTCTTCTTTATATTTATAGTAAAATTTCGGGGTGGGGAGAGAGAGGGAGAAACTGAGGAAAGAGCTGTCAATGTGGGAAATCCTCATCCTGTACAGATGGCAAAAGGTGCTAAAAATAAGAGATAGCTGCTCTGGAGGTTAGCACAAACAGCTGAAGGTATGCAGCAGTACAGCCCTTTACTGCAATCTCAGGAAGATGGAAAGGTCCCAGCACTCAACACCAGGGGTTCAAGTTATGCCTGTGGGTCTTCTCAGTCCTTTCAGAGAGCCACCAGGGAGCTTCTTGGAAAGATCCTTCAGCCACCCCAGAAGAAGCTGAAAATGGAAAAGGAATGACCTCAGCAAGATGTGAGCACATGTTCTGTCTCATGAAGCATCCACAGGGACCCACAAGGAACTGGGCTGTCTCATCAGCAGGAGAGCGGCCCGTGGGAATGGACAGGGACAGACCTCAGAACAGGGGAGATGCTCAGAACTATCAAGATCTCTGGCAGGAGGGGGCTGGACAAGCCACATGGCTACTAACACAAGCTCCCTTCCATGCAGAAGCAAGAAGACATAGTGAAGCTCCCAGAGGGCAGAGATAATCCAGGTGGGATCTTCCCGGGCCTGGGGACTTAACGTAGAGTAATTCCCCCATTGGATTCAATTTTACCCATGTTTAAAGAAGAATGCCAGTGACTGTCAGTTTTGAATCCCCATGTAACAAATTAGCACAAAGGTAGTGACTTAAAACAGCACAATTTTTTTTGGAACCTGTTGAGAGCCACAGCTGAGTCAGAATGACGCCTGGCATATTGCCAGAGGGAATGGTTGAAAGGTGCTGCCAGCGAACAATTGAAATGATGATTTGAGTTAAGCTGTATATAATAGTTGTGGTGCTGGATTGATTGAGTTGTATATGGACCCTGTGGGGGGGTGGGAATAGGGCGGCTCCAGGAATCTGCCTCAGGCGCCCAACACTTTGTAGTTATGTTGCAAGGCCCTTCTTTTGGAATTGCTTTCAGAGTTTATTGGAAATTTTTGAATGGTGACAGTCTTGTTCTCTAAAGATTAATTAATTAATTTTCAGCAGTAACTACATTTCCTAAAAGCAAAGTATGGTATATAAATTTGGGCTCAAAATTAGACAAAGGTTATGAAAGGACTAGAAATCAAGTAGACATAATTTCCCATATGGCTTTTAACTGACTGTAAAGAAAACTCAAGAAGAACATTTAGAATAGTTGAAATCAGTTGTAACTTCCCATATTAACTTTGCTTTTATAATTAGTTTGACATTATCTTAAAATCTAAGTACTTTCATATCATATCAAACATTTTAGCAGATAACACTAACTTGAATCAGTTACTCTTAGTTTCTTTACCTACATTCATTGTATTCAAATAATAATAATAATAATAATAATAATAATAATAATAATAAATGTGTTAGGCACCATTCTGCTGCAAAGGTGTTTCTATCAAAATTTCTGTGAAATTACAAAAGGAAAGTAAGCTTTTACCTTGTAGGTTGAGTTCTGTTGCCTACTATATATAAAATGTTTTTGTTCGAATGATATAAAGACTGTTCACAAAAAAAAAACCTAAAATGCCTGCAGATGATGGAGAAATTGAAATTCTCCATTCCAAGGACCATTAATCTAATTTTCTTCTTGAATTCATGTCTCTTCAAAAAGGATAGTTTCTCATTGAGTCTCTGAAATGCAGTGTAGCTGTCCTCCCTAATTGTTAATTTCTTGCTTATTAAACTTTTCCAAGAATTAATCTAATTAACACTGAGTTTACTTTTTAAGACTTGTATTGTTTCACAAGAAAAAGACATAAAATTATTTGAGGAAAAATGCAGGCATTTCTTGTTTTTTACCTGGTGCATTTTTACTCTTTTTGCCACAATAGTGATTTAATTTACACTGAACAAACACAACTCTCTCCAATACAGTTTCATTTAATGCAGCTAAATTTGTATTTGGCAACAATGTACTATATTTAAGATAGACACATTAGTTAAAAGAGCATATAAAACAAATTAGAAAAAAATAAATTAAAAGAAAAACTACCTGTGTGCTCCATATCAAGAGTCACTCACTGACACTAGTTACATTTTCCCCGACTTACATATCATGATCCATTAGTGAAATGAAGTCTACTTATTTCATAGGGACTGATTTTATTTGGGGGGGGATGACTTGCCAAGGATTGAATTCAGAGGCACTCGACCACTGAGCCACATCCTCAGCCCATTTTTGTATTTTATTTAGAGACAGGGTCTCTCTGAGTTGCTTAGCACCTTGCTGTTGCTGAGGCTGTGTTTGAACTCAAGATTCTCCTGTCTCAGTCTCTGGAGCTGCTGGGATTACAGGTCTGTGCCAAGGCGCCCAGCCCCATTATATTTTTAACGAATACGAACAAATGGAATGGAGTGGAGTAGAGTGCAGTGGAGTGGAATAATAGAATAGAAGAACAGAGTCTATGTTTTGCATTTAGTGGGATAAATAAAGGTAAACATTTTGTGAAACTTCCTTAAGATGCATGTGCATAGTATGCTTATGCGCCTGTATATGTATGTTAGGTTCAAATATATCTTGCTTGATCAAGATGGCTCACAGAGAGCATCCTGCAGATTTCTATGCCTTATCATTTTCATCACCCTTGCTGTTCTTTGTTTCACCTTTTTTTGCTTTATTTCCCAACATTTAAGCACAACAGCTACATTTGCAATACAACTGATTACAGAGATCACACTCATTTAAAAAAACAGATTAAACCAACCAAGTAATCACATTATCAAGTGATCACAATAATTGTATGCTAGCTTCACTGATAACACAAAAGGTCATGTTCAGAAGGCAAGATGCATCAAATTTTGAGCGCCCTGCAGGGGGACAGGCTCTCAAAGCCTTGTAGGGCTGTTCCCAGTATGACAGCAGCAGTGAGGGTAGAGCAAGGTCCAGGGCACTGTTACCTGCCCAGGTCTACCCTGAATGCACTCGCCTGGTCCTCCCCTCTGCCCATGAGGCTGACACTGCCCTTATAGCCATTCCAGAGATGGCCATTCCAGAGACGAGGACACGGTGGCACTGAGCGGGTCACCACTGGCCCATGAACACCAGCAGGTGAATGGTGGACCCAGGCCGGACTCAGTGGCCAGAGCCAGAGTGTGTGCCCTGAGCTCCCTGCAGCTGCCTCCCACAGTGATGGGCACTGTTACTGTTTTGGAGGAGCAGCAGGGGCCAGCAGGTGAGGGGGTGAAAACTCTGGGTCTCCTAGACCTCAGGAGAGGGCGCTGACTGAGACCTGGGGTCCTCAGCGTCTGGTGGGAGGTGGCCTGAGGGGAGGAGCAGTCCTAAGGGGGTTCCTAGGACCATCATCTGGGGCTACCCACACCTTCTCTGGGAGATTTAAACACAGACACGCCCTCCCCACCCTGCGGCAGCTGGGAAGTCCCCGGTGGAGGTGCTGGTCCTGCAAGCAAACCCTGCTGTCCCTTCCTCCAAGGGCACAGGTCCTTCCCATGAGGGTTGCCCTCTGCACGGTCCCACCTCCTGACACTGTCCCGCGGGGTTAGGATTTCGACATGTGAGCAGAGGGGGGGAGACACATAAACACACAATCCATAATGGCCAGCCGGCCCTCCACTTCCTCCTCACGTGTGAAGTGCAGGTATCCTTCTCCACCACCCCAAAGTGTCAACTGACCCAGCAGCCACCGTAAAATCCCAAGTTCAGCTGAATGGGACCTGAATCAGGTACGAGGAGGCCAAAGTTCCTTCCAGCTGGATCCCGTGAGGCGAACAAGCCACGTGCTTCCGAAATGCCGAAATGCCCTGGTTGGACAAGCAGTTTTGAGACGGCTGGTTGAGCACGGGTTTGCACTCACACTGGTCGTGTTCAGTGGTCCGTCTGCCACCCCTTTGTGTTCCCACGGTTGTGTGTCCGGCTTCCATTTGTCCAATCCTGGGACCTCAGAACGGTATGTCATCCATTCCCACCAACGTGCAGGTAGGACTACCTCGTGTCCCTGAGAGGATGGAGCTTGTCTCTGCAGCTGTCCCTCCAAACTGCTGGGAGAGCCAGGGCCTCCCACTGTTGTTTGGAGATGGCCATCTCCTCTCCCCCCACCCCTGGGGATGGTGGGGAGCAGGGAGGGGTGAGGATCTCTCCTGCCTCCTCCTGCCACAGGTCTTCACTCCCTCGACTTGATCACCTCCGTTGCCCTTCCATGAGTGGGAGGACTTCCACACGTGAGCCTGGGACACATGCACGCAGCCCGTAACAGGGATGATCCATCATGGATTGTTTCCTAGAAAAGGACCAGAGACCCAGCACCTCTGAGTCACTCTCATGTGCCAGGGTGACCCAGCTCCAGCCTGTCAGGAGGGAATGCTCCCTCCCATCCTCTGTGTCCTCCCAGAGTGACACTGCCTGGCCTCTCTCGAGGTTCTGAGACACAAGGCGCCTGGATCTGGCAGTGCCCATTGCATCCCACGGATCCACTAGAGACCAGCTCTGCAGTGAGGCTCACGCACTTGCTCCTGCTTGGCCTCCCTCGGTTAGGGACTGACACACATTCTAGGCACTGTCTTGAGAGATCATGTAAGCAACGACTCCTAAGCTGGGAAACACATATGACTTTACATATGAGTTTGAACTTCCTTCTCCCCACTTCCTCCAGTTGGCCCCTTTCCTAAGAGGATATAACTAGCAGTTGAGTCAATAAAATCTGTATTTTTTCGAGCTCATACCTAAACTGTTCCCCAGCACATCAGGTGGCTATTGGCAGTCACTGAGCTGTACCCACCCAGTCTGGAAAGCACCTTCGTTTTCTAACCTCACCAGCCATGAAGGATGACTGTTGGTAGCTATTTATGGCCCTAGTGTAAGAGCAGAACAAACAGACAACCCTCAAGCAACCTGCACCCCTCAGATCACACAGCCCCATTTCTCAGACACAAGGGCTTGCTGGAGGGGAGCACGGGGCTGGCTCAGCACTGGACCATGCAATCTGTAGCTCTCGTCCTCTAGACTCACTACACTTATACATCAGACCTCTCCCTGCCTCTAGTAATTCCCCATTAACATTTGCCTCTAAGTAAAATAAAGCCAGTTTGAATATAGCGTGGAATATGGACACTACAACGGCGTCAGAGAGGACAGGCTGGGTTATATGGCAGTAACAACACCTCAGAGCCTCAGGGTTCACGACCATGAACATTTATTTCCTGCCCACATACCACATCCACCTCAGGTCATGGCTGCACCCCATGCTGCCTTTACTCGGGACCCGAACTGATCGTGATGGCTGGTGTCATAAGAGACGGGGAAGAGAGCTCAGCCACCTGAGCTGGCTCTTAGTGCACCCACCTTGTGGGAGACAGCCCACATCACTACTGAACTGGCCACCTTTTGCTACGTAGAAAATCACCCCAGGACCCCGAAACAACAACCACTCACCGTCTCACAGGTCTGGGTCTGAGGCTGCACCATCAGAAGGCTTGCCTGGGCTGGCTGGTGGGGGGCTCGGGCTGGCCCTCAGTTGGTCTCCCCGAGCAGCTCTCCATGAAGTGACTTTAGGATCCCCAGTGCAACAGATGACCTTCCCATGCCAGATGGTTTAGAGAGAAAGGCAGAGGCCTTTCATAACCTGTCTGCAATCACAGTGTCCCTTCTGTCATATTCTATTGGCCACAAGAACCATCCCTGCCTCCACACAGAAGAGGACTGCCCAAGGCATGGACACCAGAAAGTCAGGGTCACTAGGGAGCATTTGGCGGTTCTGTGGTGGCCAAGCTCCATGTCAGCAGGATGGCGCTGCCCAGCCCTTCCAGGGGAGCAGCAGCAGGACTCAGCCAGCCAAGATGTCCTCTGCCTAAGGGCCTCTCACAGAGGGCCTTCTCTCCTTAGCCCATCACTAACCCAGGGCTTGTTCCTGCTGCTGTCAAAGCTCCCGCCTCTGGCAGCAGGACGGCCCGCTCCTGCTCAGCTTCCCAAAGTGAGCTGAGGGCCACTTCTGGGAGTGCCTTGGAGACGGCAATCAGAGCCGCCTGTGGACGGAGAAGGTCCTGGGTGTGATGACTCTAAGACACCTCTGGTGAGCCACATCTTGGGAAGTGTGGACAGGCCCGCTAAATCTGTGCAGAACACAAGAGCCTCAGGACTCAGGGGAGCTAGAAATGGGTGTACTGGCCCGGAGCTGGTCATGGGGGCTATAAGGGGAGGACCTCAGAGTCCAGGGCAGAGAAAGTAGGCAAGGATGTAGGCTGAGAAGGCCAGATGAGCTGCTGTCCACCCTTGAGTCCAGGGTCCCATGGCCAGTCCCATAGAGATCTCAGTTTTGAGGTAAGTTCCTGTCTCAGGACCCCCTTGCCCTTGATCTTCTAGATACTTCCCATTCACATTCAGTTCAACTCAGCTATCTTCAACAAAACCAAGATTGTGATTTACCATTCTGCGAAGTTCCGTTGGCCACGCGTGCTCAGTGAGTGTTCTTGATTGGTAACTATTGCCACCAGCCGTAACAGTCAATATGTTGACGTGTGTAACTTCTGTGTAACTTCTCAGTATTACCAGGATCTGGGAATCGGGGCCTGCGTCTCCCTCAGCAACCCAAACAGGTGACCTCACCCATGAAAGGAAACCAAGGAAGTGAATTAAAGATGGCCTCTAAAATTTCTGGCCTGTCTGTTGAGAGATGGAGTTGATTTCTCCTCCCGCTGCGTCAGGAAAACCTGGCTGCTTGTATATACAGAGGAGGGAGATGTGAAGCCTTGCTAGTTTGGACCTGGCCATCAAGAGGACTGTCAGCATCTATCTCGGGATTCTGATGGGAGAACTCTGGCAACTCCACCAGATTCACCACAAGGAGAGGCCCCAAGACAACCTGGAGAGGGGGAGGGGCCCAGCTGAGCCCCTCCCCAGCTGTCTCCTCCAAGCTGCCAGGGTAGGGACAGAGCCAACTGGGAGCCCCCAGAGTAGCCCAGCCAGCATCTGGATCCTACCACATGACAGCTTTCACCCACACAGAAACCCATCGAGTCCTTCTAGAGTCCTTCTAGAGTGCCTGGCCTTTGGGAGTGGGCTGTGGCCTTTTAAAAACGGAGGTCAGATCCACTCAGCGTGAAGCCAGCCATCTGAGAGTGTTTCATTCAGGGCACTTCACTCCGTCACAACACGGGGCAGCTGCTACCTTCATCTGGCTCTGAAACTTTTCCATCACCCCAAAGGAAGCCCCGGGCCACTAGTCATTGCTCCTGAGCCACCCCCTCCCCAGGCAGCCAGCAACTGCTTTCTCTCTCTGTGGATTTACCTGTTCTGCATGTTTCCTACGAAATGTGACCTTCTGTGGTGGCTTCTTGCACTTAATGCGGTTTTTGAGGCTCATCCACGCAGTGTCATGGGTCAGCACTTCAACAGATGTGTTTTGAATACTGACTTTCAGTTGTTCAGTCCATAGCTGCAGGTTCACGAGAGCACATGGTCTGAGAGTTAAAGCTGTTTACAAAGCTTTCCTGACCATGAGCCACAGCTGGCCTCTCAGAACCTCCTCCCATGAGCACCTTTAGCTTGTGTTTCCACATGACTGGCTTCTTTCAAAAGTGATATAAAGGAGTCAGGAGGCATGTGCAGGTGGGAAGTGATCTTGCCTGTCTATGTGATAATTGCTTCAAAGAAATTACCAGATCTAAACCCGAATGACCCCTACCTTGTCTACACAGCCCACAGACTCCAGGTATGCACATCCGAAAACACAGTGCTTATTTATGCGTTGAAAATCACCTTAGCGTCCAAAGCTGCCTTTCATGAGGCCCTCAGAATGCTTTAAGTGAGAGTACTGTAATGACAAAGTATGCTTATTGTTAAATAGCCCCGGGATCAGGGCTCCACCCACTAATCTGGCCAATTCTGCCACCCTACAGAGAAGCTGCATGGAGCTGTCCCAGTAGTAAGGCTCCCGCGTGACTGTGTCAGAGGAAATCACAGGCCAGCACAGGCTGGGGATTGCCATGTCCACGTGGAAGTTGACCAGGAGGCTCCCTGGAGCTTAGCTAAGCTGTTGACAGTAAAATGCTAAGATAGAAGTCAGCTCCAGGGAACTTCTGTACAATTTGCAGGTGCTTGCAAATGGGAGAGCAGAAATAGAACTCTATGAAATACTACATAGCTCTATCTGCAATGAATCACTTGTCAGTAATAGAGTTGTTATACTAATGAATTGCTAGAGTCTTTGACATTATATAAAAACTTTAAAGGGCATAGTTGAGATAACAAAAACATGATTAAACTGCTTATTTTGTTTTTTCTAGTACAAGTTGTGCCACACCTACATTTATTTTGTTCATTCTTAGACTAAAAATCACTTGAAGTTCTTATAATATCTTTTATAGGAGTTAGATGGTAGGACAGGGGAAGAATATAAGAGCTATATTATAAAATGACTCAATCTTATATTTTATGTTTTATAAGCCTAAAAACAAAATCAACTAGCCTCCTGTATGGAAGAAGAAAGGAAGAATAGTGATCTGACCTCTGAGTGGACCATTGAGAACACCACATCCCCATGTTTTGACTCTTGTTTGCAGCTTGAAAATGGCTGTTTAGTGAATGGATCCTTGTTGTAAGAAATTTGCCAACACCTATGGCTCCAGTCTGAATGTAGTGCTATTGAACTCTAGCATAAACACTCAAGCCATTGGTTATTCTTTGGCAGTCATCATATTTGAGGTTTTTGCTAAAGATAGGATAAACTAGATACCCTGCATGTCAAGAAGACTAGTGATTCAAAAACCCTATGTTGAATATATATTTGCACCAGCAAACAGGCAGTGGAGTGCAAATTAGAGCTATATTTCAAATTATGTAAATTGTTTATGGATTATTTTCCCACAACTCAGCAAATTTATCAGCTATGTGTATATATAAAATATATAAACATATACACATCCAGAAATACACACACATACATAGAATGCATTTACTGTGATAATACTATAAAAATATATTAAATCAAAGCCAAAGAAGATTTAAAACTATACTAATAAATGTCTAAATTTAGACCTGATAAAATTTTAAATATTTAAAAAAACTTTTAAATATTTAATATTCAGAAATATGTGCTAAATCATATATCTTAAATAATAGATTAACTTGCCTAAACTGAGATAAGTTACAAATTCTTTAATTGTACTGGAATGAACATGTATATTTGTGAAATTAATACAAATATTTTTTAAAACTTATTTCTTGTTGTCACATGACCAAATGTTCAACATTATATTAAAATGCTCAAATCTAGTATATAATATTTTCTTATCTAATTATTTCTATTCAAAAGTCGAGAGCACAAGTAAACATTACTTTCATTAATTGAATAAAATCTAATTTTACATTTTTAAACTATAAAAGGAAGGTAAAATACAAATAATTTGTAGGAAGCAAATATAAAGATTTAGGAATGTAGGATGTGTCAGATATTTTTTAATCAAGACCTTCAATAAATAACTAAAATCTGAATGCTTGGGATCAAAGGGCAATTATAATAGATATACAATGGAAGATATAATCTTAATTTTTAAAACATAGTCTTGGTTTTAATAGCTGTTTATACTATTATTGTTTAAATTTTTAAAAATGTATGTCTGTAAATCATCAAACATGATTTTAATTTAGAACTTTGTAAGCTCAAAGACACTAATTTGTGATTTCCTTTAGAAATTATGATATGTAATTGATTTTTATGTTGTATATATCTAAAACAAGAAAACAATAATAGGTACTAATTAGTTAAAATAGAAAATGGTGAGCCATTTAACAAACATTTTTAAAGCACTTATGCTTTTAGATACTGGGCTAGAGCATCTGGCTCTAAATAAATCATTTATTTATTTATAAATAAATCACATGATTTCTGAAAGAATCACCTTGAAATTTAAATGGGTGCTGTTTTGATTAGCCAGATGCTCATTATTATTTAAACAAAATTCAAAGGTTTGTTGAAAATAATTTTTTTCTTCACTAATTTAAAAGATGAATAAAATAATCAGAACAATTCTGAATTTCCTATCAAAGTTAAGTTTGAAGCTCATAGTAGATATCACAAAATTCTGAGTTTTGCTTTCACTTGATTTCTTAGGCTGTTTGCTCTAAAATGTATGGAAGAAGAAGTCTTCTCATTATAAATCCCTAAAAACACTTTTCTAGAACTATGGACAATGGACTTGCGACTATTCCTATGTGTCCATCCCCACACTTGTTGCCCTCCATGCCGGATCCCTCATTATAAGCAAATAGCCACATTGAAATGTGAGTTTTACCCCTAAAGAAGTCAACCTGAGACCTATCAAAAAAAATCTGGAAAAATGCAAAACTAAAGAACAAAAATCCAAGAAAGTCACTTAAAGGCTATGCCATGAACCGTAGCCTATATTAGGTTCCTTAGGTAATTCTCCTTAGTCTAAGGACAAAAATTGTATGAGTTTGTTCAAAAGAAAAGAAAAAAGTCTTTATCATAAAAGGTAAAATGTTCTCAAAAAGGAAGAAAGGGACAAAATAGATGACAGAAGAGTGAAAAAATTAATAGATTTCAGAGGAAAAAATGTAGAAAATTTATTGTAAAAAGGAAGTACAACTTAATAGATTCAGGATACTGAGGTGTGATGAAGTCACATAAAACAAATGAAAAAGGACAGAGACAACTGTACAGACCATAAGGAAAATATACACAAGGAAGTTTTGGCATTCACAGGATTGGTTTTTCACAAAGATTTCACAGGATTGGTTTTTCATAAAAAACAAGAGATAATATAATGACTCAAAGCTAGATCAGGAAAAAAAAAGATTATCTGTTTTTGAATCCACAAATTGAAAAGAAATAATTACTGCAGGGCAATTGGGTGTAAAATTCTTTCTCTTGAGAGTGTTTGCCTAGGAACCCCAGAAAACCTCAAAGCTGGTTCATTCAAGAGACCATACTTCCCCAGTGAACCTACTTAAATTAGCATGGTCACAGGTGATGCAAGGTTCCTGAACCTTGTTTGACTTTCATTATTTCCCCTAAAGCACTAGTCGCTATCTGACATGCCCATAATCATCTTATTTTCATAATCTTGTTTTCTTAATCTTGTTTTCATACTTCTTTTAGAATTATGTTTGCGAATTAATGTTTTTTTTAATTATTGTCTGCATAATCATTGCACATTTTATGGCAATTTTTTTTTCAGTCAAGTGGGGTGTGACCATTATGTGAAGTCTTTTTTTGTTTGTTTTTACATTGTTCCATATTATTTAAAAATCTTTTATTACTGAACTGCATTTGGTGTAAGATTAGGATGCAGAGAATATATATGAACACATGTTAATGTGGTAGCAATGAGATATGTGGTGAAATACCCTAGAAAATTTGCTTACCACTCCTCTCTCCAATTAGAATGCAAATTCCAAGAAATCAGATTGTTTTTAAACATGGTTGAATGTCTAGCTACTATGACATGGTCCGTGTAAGTATATGTTCAACAAATAAATTTCATAAATATATAATTATATAGTAATCTAGGTAGAAAAAAACAGACCACATTCAAGAGGGCAATTTTTACTTTTTACCTGTCTGAGTTCTCTAAAGTAACATAGTCACTTGAAGACAAAGGAACAAGAAAACAATTATTCAAGGTATACCCTGATATTTGTCCTTTTTTTTCTTTTTGTACCAGGGATTGGACACAGGGGTTCTTAGTCACTGAGCCACATCCCCAATCTGTTTCTATTTATTTAATTTTGAGACAGGGTCTCACTTGGTTGCTTGGGGCCTCCCTAAGTTATTGAGGCTGGCTTTGAACTTGCAATCCTCCTGCCTCAGCCTCCTGAGCCACTGGATTACAAGTGTGTGCCACAACACTCAGCTGACATTTGTCTGTGAAGTATAAGACAATAGATGAGAGTACATAAGAATGCTAGGAAATATATGATCCATTTTTTTAAGTTTTTATATTTTATTTTAATGTAGTTTCATTTAGAACTTTATTAGTGAGTGGTTTTCACTTTGAGATTAGAATTGATCATTGAGATGTTGGAGATACCTAGAAAGTGAAAAAAAAAATCAAGATAAAAATTTAACCAATAAATCCTGACTATAAATAGGTGTGATGTTTTTAAATACAGATGTAAGGATAGGCAACAATGCAAATGGTTACAAAATTAACTGGAAACTTATAAACTTCACATTAATAAAATAATACTAAATTAATAACAATGGAAACAGAGAGGAATGTGTATGTGCCAGTGTGCTGATTTCTACCATCTATTTCTGCCAATTGACATTATCTAAATTTGTTATGTGAGGTTAAGATGAATGATTTTTAAAAGTTTTTCATAATCTTGTTTTCTTAATTTTAGAAGTATGCTTGGGAATTAATGCTTTTTTATTACTGTCTGTATATGCATTTCAGTCTACACTTACAGATATTCTTACAATTATCTCATTTACCAACATGAATATCTGAGTTTAGTCATTTATGAAATGGGAATTAATTATTCCCATTTATTTCTTATTGTATAAGGGAATAGGAGGGTTAAAAAATGATGCAGGAAAATCACTTAAATCTAGTCCAGATAGATTCTGCCTATGTTTATAATATGTGTTGAGATTTAAAAATGGTAAAAACAAATTTTTGTTTAATTTTTTTTGAAAATTTTAGCACTTATTTTTATGAATATAAAATTGACTTTAAGTATAGTACTACTAGCTAAACAAAAATTGACCATGTTATTGTGATAGGAGACAATTGTGCTTAGTCCTAATTATCTGTCCTAATTAAAGCACACTATTGTGTGTATGTTTTGTTCTTATTGTTATTTCTAAATATAATTCCACTAAAACCTATATAATCATTTCCCAAAGCTGGTTGTGTTTATCATTCTTCCTTTTCAATGTTGCTTTGCTCCTACAGAAAACTTAATTTGGAAACATAAGGAGACTGAAACATGTGTGCCTTTTCTACTATTAATGTGTTAGTGGCAATCACTCATTTTTAGGTGATTTTTATAAAGTAAAATATTAATGTGTAGATGGAGAAGTAGAAGATAGGAGAGGACAGGCCGGAGACAGAGTGCTGTTTGGGAAGACTTCAAAAACAGGGTGATATTGCTAGTTTTATGCACATTCCATTTTTCTGAGAGGATTAAGCGGTGTTAATATGATGCACACCATTCAACCAGTCTTCCTAACTCTCTGTTAAATGGTTTCTGAGAATATAATGAGCAAATGATTTTTATTTCTCCTAAATTGAATTTCAAATTTACTATCAACATCTCATATGATTTCTGTTTATTTTTTTCACCTAGAACTATTCATACATATTTATAATTTGAAACACATACAGCATTGACTATCTCTCCACATGAATTTGTTATATATAAAATAAGGCCCTTTTTACTTTTTTTTGTCTTCTGATAATTATGGTAACTGAAAAACAACGATTGACTATATAACTAAATAAAATCAGAGTAACACCCCTCATGCTATCTTTTATAAGTGAGATGTTATTCACTCAAAACCACATGTGCATCAGAAAGATAACAAGACTGAATGATGCTAAATATTAAACCAATGACATTTACTCATGAAAAGGAATAAAATGAATTTTTTTCCTCTCTCAAAGTGCAAAGGGACAAAAGTCTTGGTACATGTTGCCCTCTAGTGGAATTTTTTAAATAGGCAGTTGAATTATATTTTGGTATCTTTTCAATAGCTGCAATACAAAGTTTACTATTACACTCAATTAACAAATAATTATCTTGTTTTTTTAAATGGTAGGTACTGTTAAAATAATTTCCCATTAATTATTTATAGTTTATAGGTGCGATAGTTTCAAAAGAACCAATAAGTGTAGAAGAAAACTATGTCTCTTGTGCCATTAAAAACCAAGAAGGTGTGACTTATATAAAACAAAAAGTAGAAATAAAGATCTCAGGCATACAATTTCATTTTCTTTGGATCTTTGCCAAGAAGCTTTGTCCAAGCTCCTTCAATAAAAGTATCATTTAAAACTCATCTTTCTACCGCTTAAATGACTAAAACTATATTTTAATTTCTTGGTGGAATACAATAATTAAAATAATCATTATCAACAAATAAGAACTCAATTTACATAAAATATGAAAAAATATTTTGAAATCATTTTTTAGTCATTTTACATATTTTTCCAACAAAATATTTTGTTCTCTATTTCTCCTAATTTTTTATTTTATGACTGTAATCCATGTCAAAAGAGATCAACCTTGCTATTTTATACTGTAGTATGGACGAAGTGACGTTGTACAAAATGTATTTCATTTATAGTAGGCGTTTAAAACTGTTACTGTAGATTCATCGTTTTATATCACTTATTGATTTTCTTTAATTTTATTTTTTATTTTTGCTCACCTTTTACAATACTTCATTTAGGCACAAACACGTTTAGATTAAGACTCCTATTTCTGCTGATTTCCTTACCCTAAAAGTCATTTTAAATTATAGTACCTCAATCAATTGTGGATAAAACATGATTAGTAGTTCCACTTATCCCATGAAATACAATTATGCAAATATTTAATGAATTAGATATCACTTCTTTGCTTATTAACATATTAAGGCACACAATGTTAATTTACCTAAGGTTTTCTGAAAGCTTCTCTACCACAGATATTTTCATCTTTTATATTCCCCTGGGCTTCTAATTTCTTTCCCTATAAAATAGGCAAACAGCTACCTACCCTTTCTCTACACTGATATATATAATTGTCAGACCTATCTGAAGGAAATAGCTTGGTCCAGTCCCACCTTTTAAAATGAATAAGTATCACTATTACTAAGTAAAATTAACCTGCCATAGTCCCCAGTGTGCATAAGAGAAAACCAGTATCCTTCAAGATAATTTGTATCTGGGCCTTCAGGACCTCTGGCCCATGTTTATTGTCATTGTTTCCTTATCTTGGCTAAGCTTTTGGTAACAGAAAGTGGGGCATGCAGGGACGTGATGTTTTACTGTCCCCTATCTGATAACCACTGTGGAAATCTTGGAAAGGTTGGGGTAATTACAGAAAATAGGCATTGGTCTGATCTAGGGTTTATCAGCCATCATTTTAGAGCAGTAATGATGGGATCAAGAGTATTTCTTGCCTGACTAATCTGGAAACAATCTGAAAAAAAAATAATGAATGTAGGCTAAAAAGCAGAACTTTAAATGAGTTTAACTGACACATACAACTTTTCCCTTGTTTTTTATTATAGTTCTAATAGCAGGGGAAGGAAGGCAGTTAACAGCTTTTCTTTCACCTCAGTTCTAACTGTAGGGTTGCCTTGTCCACAGACAGAATGAAGGAATTGCCACAGAGATGCTTGTAAGGGTCATCATTCTCAATGTTAGTAGACATGGTGTCGGATTGGCATTTAATATTACATTTCCTTGAAAGACACCATTGACACAAATAATCTTCTGCTTTGCTTTGTTGCTTTTAAAGATAGATTTGTATGTGATGTCCTCAAGAGATACTTAATAGAGCATTTGAAGTTCTGATATAACTCTCCATAATCAGGAAGATAAATCATTATGTGACTGTAACAGAAGGCACATCCCTTTTGAAGCCCTTTTGAAGCTCTTAAAATACTTTATAAGTGGTAAGAATACCTTTCTGTAAAAACTTTTGAATATTTAATCCATTAACAATTGTATTCTTACTTACATATAAATGAACTCTTGCATAATCCATCATTGAGGTTGAATAAATGTGAATTTGCTGCATAAAGAGTCACAATTAAAGAATTCATTTCCAGACAAAGACATTATAATTAATTAAAATTCTTTATATATAGTCTCTCTTCTTTTAATTTATTTTAATTGACTCTTGGCTCTCTTCAGACCTTTTTTTTACAGTCTTCTAGCAAAGAGAGAGAAAAGAAGAATGAGAGAGAAGGAGGAGGAAAGATAGAGGGTTTAAGAGAAAAGAGAGAAAAAGTGTAAAAGGTTTTATCTGCCAAATTGTAAGTAAGGATCTGAGGAAGAAAGCATTTTGATCAAGTAAAGCAGAATTATAAAACCACATGTCATATTGTCAAAATTCTGAAAACCAAGGTATTTGTTTTCCAAGTTCCTGCAAGTTTTATGTGATTTTCCTGATATAAGGATAATGCTGAGAAAGAATTAGAGGACTTTACCATTGTATCCAAAATCCAATGATTTGGAGAAAAAAATTACATGACTGCCTAATAATGACTACTCTCTCCTAGAATAGTGTGCAGTAACTTGGTTGAGACTTCACAGGTATTCTACTAACAACAGGCTTAAGTAGAGAAATAAAGGTGAAGAAGAGACATAGATTTTGTCTTCTGTAGATTTACTGTCTCATAGAGTGAATAATGCAAGTTGGCAAATGATAATGCAAGATATGATACTTCATGTAATGCATAAAGCATTGGCTTATGGGAAAATGAGATTATTTATAGCCCTTACTTTAAGAACAACCTCAAGGAAGAGTGAGTATTCATGGCATGCTTTGAAGTTTGGGGAAGACAGGGAGATGAGGGTAAGAGAGGGAACTTCAGGCCATAAAAATATTAGGTGTTCATTTCAAGGGTCTTTGGGGAATACAGCTGATTCAAGCAAACCAAAATGTAAACTATATTAAGAAAGTTAGTGTTAAGCTAACTTAATATTATCTGAAAATGCATTTACAGAAGAACTTCAATAAGAATGTCTTATTCAACTGAGAAAAGAGGGTACATTTTATTAAGATGAAAAGAGGTAACAGAATTTTTTTTATTATTGATACTATAAATTATTAGCATTATGACTATTTTTGACATGACATATGTGTAGAGATTTCTTGATTAGAAACAGACTTGACAAAATGTCTTTTATGGCAGTGAGGAAGAATGGAAGCAGAAAAGGAGTGAAGGTGGTGCTATCAGAAGATTAAGTACATGAATAAAGAACAGATTTCTAACCAGCATGTAGCATGAAAAAGAGGAAGAAAGAGAAATAGGAGATGAGGAAGTGACAGAATCATTAGAATTTTTCAGTGAATTGGAAGTAGGAACAAAGACAATGGGACAAATGTAATCCATGTGATGTCAACGCAAAGAAAGGAAATAGGGAAATAATGAAATAAGGCAATTTTTAAAAGAAATTGGTTTGACTTTGAATGTGTTGTTTCAAGGGTCATGGAAGCATCTCTTCTACTCTGGGAAGTAAAAGCATTAAACTAGTGGATACAATAGAGTAAATTTGCTATCCATTAACCAAGTATGCAAGCCCCAACCTGAAAGATGACAGAGTTTATAGGAGGTTGCTGAAAGGCAATTCTGTCAGGTGAGTACACACAGCCAGGGCTTTTGCAGCCACAGCAACCAGATTCTTTGAGTATCTGCTGTTCAATCAATCAACATATTTAACAGAGCTCCTCTTGAGACCTGACACTGTTTCATGTAAGGGGATAAAATCTGAAGACAGACCATGTGGCCTGTAGTAATACTTAGGGTGCATTAGCCAGTTTACTTGAAAATAGGAGAGTGAGGATCATAACAATGTACAAAACCAGAACTATCACTTATGATCTAATAGAATGGTTGCTGAGTGTATTCTTTGATAAAAATATATCTCAGATGCAGATGCCTATCAAGGTCTTGAGAACCTGTAAGTATAGATGCATAGGCACCCCTAGCACACACCAACAAGTGGTTGAGGGTGTTCTAATTTATTTATCTCTCTATTCCAATAACTGAATAACAATACTGCAACCTATAGCAACAAAAGATCAGAACAAGAGAAGATAAACTTTTGTGGAGGTTCTTCAGAGCCTTTGAGTAATCTACTCAAATATGCATCCAATGCTTTTGGAATTAGAAGAATTGAACTGGTTTATGGTGGTTCTTTTAATCCCTTTATCAATTTATTATATTGTTCTTATAGAGAAAATTTTGCTCTTAGTTTTCTAATTTTGCAAATCTATAAATACCTACCTTTTAGTTGGAAATAATACAGGTGCATTTCTTTCACATAGGCTGATAGTATTGTGGACTCATCAACCTTTAATTTTTCTTTTTGTTTTATAATACTTGTGAAGTTGCTTTGTCCAAATCCATATGGTTGTGGACCAAACAGTCCTCTCTGAATTTTTCATATGCTGAAGTCCTAATATCCAGTACTTCAGAATATGTCTGGACTTGCAGAAAAAGTGCTTAAAGAGGTAATTAAGTTAGAAGGAGATCATTAGAGTAGGCCCTAATCCAATATGACTGGTGTCATTATAAGAAAAGGAGATTAGGACACAGACACATACAAAGTGAAGACAAAGGGAAGAAGATGACTGGCCATTTATGTCAATGCCAGGAAGAAAAGCTTCAGAAGAAACCAGTCCTGTTGAAATCTTGATCTCAAACTTCTAATCTCCAGATCTGTCAGAAAATAAATTTATTTTGCTTGACTACCCAATCTGTGGTATGATGTTGTGGTGACCCTAAAAATATAATATACTTAGTAACAGATATGATCTTTGAACTTCTATTGCCCAATAAAATACAAGTAATTTGGTCATTTTTACATTTTTAAAATAAAACCAATTTTCAGTAAAAATTATCCTGGTTTTCTATTGCCTCAAAATAAAATTTTTAAGGAATAATGTTTTGATCAAAACATATCAGTATAATAAAATAAATGCAGTATCTGGTATCGGTTTTATAATCATCTGTAAGGAAGAAATTAAAATAAAAAGGAAACAATTGTATTCTGTTCCTCAAAATGAATGAGTTTGCAGTTAGCATGGGTTTTGCTAGAAGTTGGTTAAGTGAATTACATATCATTCTCTTGATCTTTAAGTAGCCAAAGATTCATAATAAGTATGACTTATTGCATATTAGTTTGAGTTTCTATTTTAAAAATCTGAGAAATTTCATTGAAGGAGGAAACTAACAGAATAATGTGCATTTGAGAAGGTTGTTGGAAAATATATATATAAATATTTAAAAAATATATACTATATATAAATGAAGAGTAATGTTTCTTTTAAGTGTGTAGGATAGACATAAACACATTTGATAATGTATTAGTACATCATTAGCCAAAATAATTTCTCTAATGTGTGGCACATAGTTAATTTATTAGAAGGTTAAATATTTTGGAAGAAGGTGGTGTTATTTTCATCTTGTGTTTAGAACTGCCATGAACCTATAGCAGTCACCTAGACGTATCTTTTTCTTTTGCAAAACCTGGTCCAATATATACTATGATTATGGCTGGTTCTATTCTATTTTATTTTTACAGGAAAGTGGTGATTAACAATATTTGTAATAATTAAATCTCATTTGTTGTAGTTTAAACACCTTTCTTTTAAAATTCCCTCTTTTGCTCATTATCAGTCTACAGGTTACATCCTATTTGAAGAAGGTACTGGAATTGGGGCTAATTATTCTGGGAAATTTGGGAGAGACAGAATTTTACGAGTCTGAAAGAACATTCCTTGCATGGTCACATTCCATAACTGTAGGAACAGGCACTAATTTCTTCTTCATTTTACCCCCTTATTGCCTATGTTAACTTATAATTCCACAATCATTTATGTGATTGTTTCTTTATCTCTGTTGTGTGCAGTACCATACTACACGTTTTGCTTAATACTAGTTAGAACTTAGCACACTCTAAACACATAAGCAGCAGCCACTATACTTTGGTCCCTGAGAGGTTCAACAACCTAATGAACAATGACAAATAAACTCTTCCTTGGTCTTTGGTCTCCTTCCATGCACATGTTTATATAATTCTGTGTAAAACCTTCTTGAGTACTGGATAGCATATTGGTAATTCTTATTAATTATAAATCACCTGACTTCCATTGCAAGGTATACAGTGTAGGGTAACAATACTTTTACTATTTATTGAACATTTACCATATACCAGGCATGTATCAACAGAGTAAAATACTGGCCTATGTTTTATTATAATCTAATAAAACAAACAGAAAAGATATTGATGTCTAGAAGGATAGTTAATCATTAGGACTGCATATCTTGTTAATGGGGGCAATAATTTGAGAACTGGTATCTACATGTCTGCAATCTACCAGATTTCCATGACTGAGTACATGATTATTTTGAACATCTTTTCTTTTTCTCCTCTCTCTCTCTCTCTCTCTCTCTCTCTCTCTCTCTCTCTCTTTTAGTCCCCCCCCCCACCCAGAAGTGAGGCTGAAGGGCATCTTGGGCTTCTGTGTGATTCTAGCCTCAGGCTAGAAAGTTGCAGCTATTAGTTCATTCCACTGTAGGAAAAAACATGTCTACTGAGCTGGGAGAAACTAAAATTTATATAAGGTTTGAAAGCCTGTACAATAAGAGAAATGATGTAAAAGAAAGCAAAAATTATACAAGCTGTTTTGGGCTCAGTGCAGAAACTTTGTGATTTCATGATACTATATTCTGACATTGTGGGATTTTAAGATCACCCTTCCAATACTTACTAGAATATGACATCATGTATTTATTTTGGAATTAAGGTGAAGTGAGAATATCTAAAAGTTTATGGTCTCCCTGTGATAGATTATGGTAGTGTTTCCAAAGCACATTTGAGATGCATGTTTTCCTATTCAAAGCATTTTTTAAAAGTCTACATACTTTTTTAATTTCCCAATTTGTGTTATATGTCCACTGTGTGTCTTGGATTCTTCAGGGCAATCAGGATGGCCATCAACACAAGACATAAGCTATGCTAATGTGGGGCCAGGGTCAGGAATATACATAACAAATTAATTTTAGATTTTGTTTTTTTGGATTTGTAAAATGTCTCAGTAATATTAGGAAGTTAAGTCATTATCTCAGGACCTCATTTTTCATCTTTATTTATAAAATGGGAATAATTTAAAACACTCTTCACAATTTGTTTTTCAAATTTAATGAGATAGTCTATTCAATTAATGAAAGAAAAAAGTTCTCTTTTGGATGATTACATCAATAAATTACTTGTCTCACTTTGCAGTACTCTCTGAAGTTATTTGCTTTCAAATATCTGGTTGCCAAATTCAGCTCCTTCCAAAATTCTTCTCATTTAATCCTTCACCACCCTCCCCACTTCACATACTCAGTTTAATTAGAACATTCAACTCAACAAGATCTCCACTGTTGTCCACCAGAGAGAACAGTTTTAGAGTTAGTAGTTGACAGAGTCAACTGGAAGGTCCAACTCAATTCCAGAGAGATCTCATAGCAATGTTTACCCATTCTATGGTGAAATTTTATACAAACTACAGAGGCCCAGAAAGATAAAGTAATCTGTTTATATCACACAAATATGGGGGTAGGCTTTAATTTATGAAAAATACATGATTTAACATTTTATGTGAATTTAGCTCATATAAACTGAATTCCTACCAACATTTTATAAACTATGAAAAACCCCAGATATTAATCTGTACTTAGATATTAATCTGTGTATAGAATTTGTTTTATAAATTTCACCTTAATTTTAAAATTAGAATGCTTCATATATTTATTTTAGTTCACATTGTTCAAAGGCACTTGCATTTAAGTAATTACTTAATTTTTATTCTCCCTAACCTGTGGAGTAGTGACATGATCCATTTAATTTTCCAAGATGAGAAAAAGAAGTTCTGAAAATCTTGGTGATTTTCCTCAGGTCATTCTTATTAAGTGGCAAGTTAAAACTCTGATGCTATAATTCTTTACACTATATATCTCCCCTGTTCTACAGATTTGAGTTGTTATTGTTAACTGACCCAAGAAGAGAAAAGAAACCAAACAAATTCTAATGATAATTTCTTTTTTCTAAACAGGAAATATTTTTTCACATAGACTTTAAATTACAATCATCACAATATAATAATATATTCCAAAGCAAAGATTTGGCATTGTATTGAAGAAAAATAAACAAACAAAAGATTGAGAACTTACAGAGAAAATCTGGTGTTCAAACTTTTGGGATAAACAACCTTAAGCATAAATAATACATAGGAAAAAAAATATACCATGCAGGATTTTGATTCAAGCCTTTCAAAGTTATCCTTAGAAAAATTATGATGTGCTTTTCTTCAATAATGCAAAAAGCAGATCTTCTAAGTTAAATTGTTCATCATGTATAAAATGAGAAAAAGAAAAAGGAAAAAAAAAAAAGCCCCGATTTAAACAGAATGAAGCTGCTGTTTGTATGAGGCACTATGAATCAATCCTAACCTGACCTTCACATAGAATATTTAATACCTAGCAGTGGACTTGAGCTTCAAACATCAAAATCTCATTTCAGATTACTGATGTGTGAAATTCTAGGAGACATTTGAAAATCCCATGAAAGATAACAAATAACAAAAAGGACCTATCAGCAAACAAACCAACATTGTATTTAATGGAGTCTAAGAAATGGTTTTCAAGTGTTTGGATTGATCTATAGAACTTTAAGTGTCATATTTTAAAATAAAATACTATTTAATATAGTAAAATATACATTTCACCTTAAGAATTGGTGCATAAACTAACTAAAATACACCCATACACAAATATAAGCATTTTAATATATTTTCTTAAGGAAAAAAATTGATGCTCCATCATATTTTAAAAAAGTAATATTTCAGTTTCAAGGAACATCAATAGAGGGAAAAAAATGTTATTGTAAGATGATTACCATGAAGTCAAACTAGAACTTCAGTTACGGGAAAAGAAATTAAATTACTGTTTCATGCACGGTCCCCCTCTCCCTACCCCCTAGTAAGCTCACACGACTCACTATAGAATTGAGAAGTAATTCAATTTATAATGATATCTTTATAGAGTGATTAAGTCAATTTTTGACCTACATAAGCCAAGGAGAATGTTGCCTTGTCTGAGCCAGCATTTACTTGGAAGGAAACTTAATAAAAACAACCTGAATTAGCTATGGTAAGGAAGAGAAATCTTATTCTCTGTGCCTAGAGATTGTTTGTTGCTGGGTTACTAATTCATCAATTTCACTATAACAGTCATTTTTAAAGTTGATGTTAGTATTTAATCTATATGAATCTTAAAAGACATTTTGTATACCTCTCTGGAAAACTTATACTGCTAAAAAATCACAGAGAAATGAGGAATTTCAATGGTTTTATTTCAAAAAGCTTTAGGAGAAAACACTTCTAGGGTAGCACAATTTTAGATGTAAGATTCATTCAGAACTAAGTTTCACTCTGTTTTTAAAATTTTTTATTTATTTATTTTTGGTACTGGTGATTGAACTCAGGGGCACTCAGCTACTGAGCCACATCCCCAGCACTATTTTGAATTTTTTTTAGAGACAGGGTCTCACTAAGTTGCTTAATGCCTCAATTTGCTGACTTTGAAATCATGGTCCTCCTGCCTCCATCTCCAGAACCACTGGGATCAAAGGCATGAGCCCATGGTACCCGGCCTCTTCCCTTTCATCTCTAAACCACCACCTTTATCCATCACCTCTCATCATGATTCTCAGTTCGCTTGTCTCTCACATTTTGGGGGCAGTGGGGCCATTAGGGAAGTAAGGCTGGGAGATGTGGAGAAGACAGAGAAAGGTAGGATTTCAAGGACGGGACCAGGAATGAGATAGGTCAAGGCCAAAGACCGAATTAACACAGAAACACATCTGCTTGTTTGGAGAGCAGAGAAAGAGAACAGAGCTGAACACCTTTATGTGAGATCTCAATTCCAAATGTCACATATGACTCCAGATGCACATGGGGTGTGTGTGGTAGAGGAGTTGACATTTTTATGACATCCTTATGGCACAAATTGCAGTTTCTTCACAAGGTGATTCTTAAGAATTCATGTAAAACAGAAGTACTTTAAACATCATAGAAAATTGGTGAACACGATTGATCTGTTTAAAGTTGCGTTTGGCCATATTTTCTGTTTTTTTTTCTTTTTAATTTAATATTCTTTGGCTGGACACAGTCTCTGGTTTATAAAGGGGCCACAGTACTCTCAGATATCTGTACTGTCTCCTTCAAATGGGTATGGAGTCAAGAAAAAATTCAATTCTTACTCCGGAGCATTGGATAGGGACTTAAGGTTAAAGACTACTAAAACTAGAAGCAGTGTTATCACTAGGAAACCACTTGATCTACTGGTGTGCATATACAATGTGTCTGTGTGCTTATGAATCTGTAATGATTTCCATATCATGTCTGTAGTGTTTTTTCCTAAATATACACATTGTTTAGCCTTAAATAATAAGAAATTAAAATTTTGCGCATTAATCTGTATATTTAGTAAATTCAGACAGGAAAACTAAAACAAACACACTAAAAAATACAATTAAATATAATAAATGCAAGAATTTTAATGAAATCTAAAGATACATGCTTTGATTCATAAAATACTTTTTCCGTATATCAAAAGAATTTCAATATTGAGGAAATTTTGAAGGTATAGCATCACAAATTTTATATCATTTTACCATTTTATCACCATAAGAACATGTCATCTACATAATTAAAATAAACAATTGGCCAAAATTATAATATTTCTTGAATATTTTTAATTACAAAACAGATTTAATAAATAAAAAATTCCCCAAGAATTATTTTGTAACTTCCCCTTCTAAACCAATCCTGGTTGGGAAACCTTCATGGCTCATGGCAGCAGACATGCAGTTAGCACAAGTGGCTGAAAAATAGCCCAAACCAGTCCTCATGTATTATTAAAGCCAGCAAAGCTTCATGCATTGCTGAACAATGCTGACTGTCCTCCACCAGTGAATTCAATCCTCAGGCTTTCTGAATGTTCGCCAATGCTCTGCATTGCCTGCACATGGCAGATATAATTGGTAAAAGGAATGAAGAATTTCCTATTCTTACCAGGCAGTATTCCAGATAGAAGATAAGAATAACTTCAATAGCTGAGCTAGCATGTGAAAGGGCTCTGCTTTTCATATAACACTTATTATGAAGATGCAAATTTCCTCTCAACCAGCAAAGATGCTTTTGACTGTTCAGCAGACATTCCTTTAACTATTAACAATTTGTGTCCTCAGTGTCTTATTTTTCAACATCTTCTGTTCCATTTTGAGACAATCTAACAACCCCCCAGAATTATCCATAAACATTGATTTAAAAATATTCAAAAAATAACCTCTGTGTTATATTATTTAGAAATTCAAATATCATATCCAAGCATAAATCCTATTCAGTGTTCATTTGATTGAAATCCAGTTAGTGAAAATGAATACAGTCACTGGATGGAACCAACATATGATTGAAAAATACTCCATAGAAAGAATCATTAAATATCCATGCATCAGTCTGTCTGGCTGGCATGTAACTATTTTAAAAAGGTATTTGGTTGATGTGTTCACATTTGTTCTCTTGTAATTTTGCTCCCATCCTTAAATTTTTTTTGAAGGGTCAGATACACAGTGTATATATAAATATAATCATACGCTTTTACAAATAAAATAAAATTTCTGTCCCACACTTGACTTTCAGTCGCCAAATTTCTTTTCCGCATTGTTAACAGATATGTGTTTCCTTCTTGAAATGGCCAATGCATGTTAGGAAAAAGAATACATAATGGTAAAGTAGTATACATGATCACCATATCTCAATTTTCCCACTGTAGCCTACGTCCAAGTATGTCAATTAATAATCTAGTTAGTAACTACATTTACTATTATCTTAATTGCAAATTAAAATCTAACTTTAATAAATATAGCATCCATGCTACTTTTCAAAAGGCTCAGTACTCTCTCCATTAATTTTTTTTACATGTAATCCCACACTCAAAAAATTTTTCTTCATACTGAAAAAATTCCACTCACATCACTTGTATTCATTCTTTAGATGTACATGCTTCAAGTTTTTTTTGAATAGAAAATATGCGCAAATTTAAAAGAGAATGAAAAGTTATGCAGTAGGAATTCCCCATCCACCCCTTTTCCTTTCTAGCCCAATTTTCACATGATCCTTCCTACTACCACCCACATACACAGTTTACCATTATTTTACTTATTTTTTAATCTTTTCAGGGTTCTTTGTCTATGTAAAAATGAATATGTATTCTTATTACTTTTTTTGTACCAGGGATTGAACTCAGGGGCACTTAACCACTGAGCCATATCCCCAGTGCTTTTTTTTTTTTGTATTTTATTTAGAGATAGGCTATCACTGACTTTCTTAGGGCCTCAGTAAGTTGCTGAGGCTGGCTTTGAGCTTGTGATCCTCCTGTCTCAGTGTTTTGAGCAGATGGGATTACAAGTGTGCACCACCATGCCTGGTTACTGTTTATTATGCACAATATATTAGTACAATATATCAGTAATGTGTTATACATAAGATAAAACATTAGCACAATGTATTATTAAATATAATACATATGGGACTATGCACTATTTTAAAGGTCAATATGGATGTCTCTTCATGCTAGTCATCAACTTAATTATATTTCTTAACTCTGCATTCCATTTAATTGTATGTATCAGAAATTAATTAAATCATTGCCTATTGATGATAATAGCAGTTGTGTCTTGGTACAAACAAATAAATAATCTCAAATAAACATCCATATATGTGGGTCTGTCTCCAAGATTACTTTCTAGAAGTGGAGATGCTTGATGAAAGCTTTTGTGGTCTTTTCATAAGAAAGATACTGCTCTACAAATTCATATTTGCATGAGCAATGAATGAGAAAGTTGTTTCTCACAGTCTTGTCAAGAGAATGTGTAATTAGAATTTTGTAATTAAAATTTTGTCAGTCCAATGAGTGAAAAATTGTAGCACAGTTTATTCTCTATTTCTACTATGCCATACCATCCTCTCTTTTGAATCCCTTTCCTTAGCCTAAAAGCATGTTCAGTCTTTATTCATGTTAATAAAATAAAGTCTTTTCTTAACCCCATTTCCTCCTATAGTGTGCGTTCGTTCTCTCTCTCTCTCTCTCTCTCTCTTCTCTCTCTCTCTCTCTCTCTCTCTCTCTCTCTCTCTCTCTCTCTCTCTCATAGCACTAATGGTCCTCAAGTCTTTATCTCCAGCCTAGGCCATCTTTGGTTTTGTTTACACCCTGCTCTGGGTATTATATAAGTAGAGGGAAAAACATCTGAAAATACTAAATTAGAATTTTCAAGTATCGACACGGTTTGAAATAATAGTAATTATACACAATGCTTTTTTTGAGTGCTTTCTATAAGGTAGGAGTTAAAGTAATTCTTGTACACATTCTATGACTACACTTTGAAATAAACTCTAGCAAAGTCCATGCAAGTCTTCAGTTGCCAAGGGTTTAGTGAGACAACAGTGATTTAGTTAAGTAATATTTGGTATCCTAGAGAATGATCATTTAATCTCTTCCAGGAAAAGATGATCCCTCATAATACATTGAAATTAAACATGATTTTAGGGATCATAAGCTGGGCTGATTTGGAGAGCCATCTGGTGGTGAGTGAGTTGAAGAAGCCAGATAGAGTTTCATTGGGGGGAAGATACCAAAGGAGTGGCTTTCTACATCACAGAAAGATGATTAAGGTCAGAACTCCTAGAATCTGATTGGATTTCATAAAAGGTTCTGCTTTCCTAGCTTACTTGGTTTATCATATACTTTTTGGAAAGTATTCTTATTTTCTTCTAAATTTATTTAATTTATCATCCTGGAGGTAGATAATCAGATTAACGAGAAAAAAGCATTGGAGGATGAGTAGAAGGAGGAGGATAAAGAGGAAGAGGATAAATTAAAGAAAGTAAGAAGAGGACAAGAAAGAAAAGAAAAAGAAAATCATGGCTGACTTTATCCAAACTGGGAGATGGAGATGGGACTGTAACCAGTCTTTCTCATGACGTTTTCTTCTTTTCCCTTTTTCTGCTCTTGGAGGTGATGTCAGAGGTGGCTATTTCCTAAAATATGTATCTTGTTGGTATATGCCAGAAATAGTTTAGAATTATCTATGAATCTACAGTGAGTCAGAAGACAGGAGGATTATTTTTAAGAATTATGAAGGGGGGTGGTGATAGAAAACAAAACCCATAATGCTTTTGCTATATTATGGAGAGGTAATATACAATCTCTAGATCTCAGTGGTTGGCAACAGCATACATTTCTTGTTTATAGTACATCATTGTCAGTTAGCTGTGGCTGTGCTTTATCACCAACAGAATATTTTCCATTTGGGAGCCCAGGATGGAGGAACAGTCCTAGTGGGTAGCATGCTGTGCTATTCTGTGGTTGAAGGAAAAGACCAAAAGTTCTGGGAGGAACTCTTAATGGCTTTTAAATTTTCTACTCATAAGTAGCATTGATCTCTCCTTTATATTTCACTGCATAAATCATATCACATTGCCCAAACTGGTATCAATAAGGACATAAATACCTTTCCCTATAAGACATGACATTTAGACACAGGCATACACTAAGTGCAATATAATATGCTATCTCAGGATGAGGTTGAAAGAGAAAGTGTTTTTAAATAATTAAGCCAGATTAATAGGCATCAACTGGAAGTATTCAGGCAAGCTGGAATGTACCCTCACCTTCATCTAATCTTCTTACAGGGAAAAGGGGAAGGAAATTGAGAAGAACAATTGAACTCATCATGAAGTTCTGGCAATACATATGCAGATGTGTCCACATTTTGAAGTAAGCAGGGAGGAGGAAGGAATGGATCAGTGGGCTAGATATTAACCCTAGGCAGTGAGATCTTTTCTAAAATTCACAAAACAAAGAGTAAGGGACTAAGCAGTTCACTTTAAGTGATGTTCTTCATCTCAGAAGGTTAAAAAAAAGAAACATCAGGGACACCATTACTCTGTTCACAATAATTAATCCACATACTCTGTATCTCAAGGCATTAAAGGGAGTAGTGAGGTCAAGAGAAAACAGAAGGTCCAGTTTTGGAGTTCAGCAATTGCAAATGTTTATAGTGGGTAACACAAAGGCTTATCTCATTATATTCCTCTATGGGAGAAATTGGAGTGCTTCATGAATAAGTTCTATTGAAAATTAAGAAAAAAATATAGAAAACCCAAATCTTAAGGAATTAGATTTTTCAAAATTAGGAATTCAAAATGTAACAGAGAATATATAAAGATCCATATGGAGGGAAATAGTGGCTAAGAATCATTTGAGGGAAGAATAATCAGCAAAAACATGATTGGAAGTTAATTTATATTTCTACAGCTAACAAGGTCAAGTAATCTTCTTTGGTTTTAACAAAGAAAGTTTTAAAGCACTAAACTATAGACAATACATAGCTCCATAAAAAGTACCATTTTTGAGAAAAAATATTTTGAGGGATAAAAATCAACTTTTTAATTTAAGGTATAGGACAAAAATACTTGGAACAAAAAACAGTTATTAGTGAAATTTTCTAGACTACAATCACAGTGTTAAAGAGAAAATATGAACTTCAAGTACTCTAAACATTAGCTATTGTCATTTAACAAAGAAAACTTCTACCTTATTGTTCTTGGGTCTTGTTTTTTGAACACATTCAAAGATCAAGTCTATAGGTGGTGGCTAGAGCCACTGGAAAAGTTATCACCTCTCTCATCTCAATTGCTCATTTCCTGATTTCAATGTTAAATCATAGTAGTTTTCTCTCTTTCAATGTATCCTGGGATGGTAACATTAAATTTTTTTTCTGTCCATTGCTTTCTACAAAAGTTGAAAATTTAAAGCAATCCACCCTTTTCATTTAGTATTTGCATATTTATTGAGGGAAAAATATGCAGTTCCAGCATCTGTAAAGATTCCAGTTTTTAAAATACTGGAAACTATTTCCCTGAGGTAAAGAAAAATAAAAATTACAGGTATGATGGAAATTTGTATTTTAACCACAAGGTGGCAGAATAAACTAGGAACTCCATGTGCCCTTTCAAAATCATTCAAGTTACTTCAGACATCTGGTTTTATCAAATTTGGATGAAAAATGCTGGGATAATTGTACCAGCAGAAAGAAGTGAATTACTTCCACTCTCCCATTGTCCAACACTACACTAAATTCACACTTAATCTTAGGTACTTCCATAATATTTGAAGTAGACAAAGCAGTTATCACATGTAAAATGTTAATGGTGCTGGGTTGAGTGTATATCACCATCAAATAGATGGCATTTTATGTTTATCTCATAGATCTGACCTGATTGTTTTAAAAACAATTATTTGATCACTACTAGTGCATTTAGAACAAGAGGCTTAGCTTGACCTTTATAAGGGGGTTCACAAAACCATGTTAAGGCTGTCAACATATATATATCTGCAAATAAATGACAGAATTCTTAGTACTTGAGACAAATAAAGAAGCCACAGCAGCATTCATACAAAAATAACTGAAAGAGTAAACCCTGCATTTTCGTGCAAAAATGCATCCAGAAGAGATGAAGAGAGAATGATAGAATGTTGATTTTAGATAAAAAGAAAAATTTTCAATATTATTTCACAACTATGAGATAGACTCTAGAGGCAAGAAAAACAGTTTTTCTAAGTGTATTGCAGTATTGGGGAATATGTGTTTTGCTTTTATAGATTTCTGGAGAGGATATATAGTTTTGGCCAAGTAATCTATACTGTGAATATCATCAATTATTTGTCTGAAAAGACATATTGATAATAAGAAAAAAAGTTCCTTAGTCATCTAAGGGGAAAGGAGTTTGGGATGTATAGATGGGTTAGAGTGGGCTCAAAAACTTATTCTCACCCATGTGTTTGAACCATTATTGAGAGCTTTTTTTTCTATAATAGAAGAAAATGTGTTAAGTCTGAATGTGTCTTTCTAAAATAGAAGTTTAAATCCATTTAGAAATCATAATTTATTCATAAAATTTAACACTTTAAACATCTAAAGCATCTTAAGTGAGCTCTTTAATTTTCAGTAATACCTATATTAAGTGCATCTAGAGAGAGGTAGAGTGGATAGCTTCAGCTTGAATCAGATAAAACACTATCATAAAAACATAAAATCTGAATATTTGTATATATGGGTACTGTATCCATATTTATGAAAGGTGAGAACTTCCCTATATATGCTAAACATTATTGTTCCAGTAACAATACCAAGTATTTTTCAGATTTTTTTAAAGCAGGTTAGAGAATTTGTCTAAATAATTTCAAACATATTTAAGAAGAAGTGGCACGGGGGATGGGGGAGAACAAAATGGATTTTTATATTAAGTTAGCTATGTTCTTTGAATTAATCTATCTTTGTTTGTTTTTATCTTCCATGTTAGGCTCGACTAGGCTTCAAAAAGGAGATAAGATCATGTAGTTTCTACCACAGTGCTTAGACCTAAATGAAAACAAATTTTGTTCCTCCAATAACACCTAAATAGAGTTATTCCATTTATTTCTCTTGTAGAGGCAATAAAATAGTTAAAAGGAGGAAAGTGAAAGAAACAGTGGTTTAAGACTAGCATCTATTATATATATGGATATCTGTCATAAAAATTCTCTTAACATTGAACAATGTATTTCCTATCATATATTCTCCATTTTTGCCAATGAGATCACAATTTCTTTAATGAAAATGATAGACATTACACTTATATTTACCAATCTGATATAAATTTGGAGAAAGCAATATTAGAAATATTTTATTACCAACTACACTCTTATGTTTACCAATCTGATAAAAATTTGGAGAAAGCAATATTGGACAGAAATATTTCATTAGAATCTCCACTAGAGGTCAGGGGTTGTGGTTCAATAGTAGAGTGCTTGACTAGCTCATATGAGGCACTGGGTTGTATCAGCATCACATAAGAATAAATGAATAAAATAAAGGTTTTGTGTCCATCTACAACTTTTATATATATATATATATATATATATATATATATATATATATATATATATAAAATGTCCACTGGAAGGAGGTAGCAGTGCATCTGTTTTAGCTCTATACATATGCTATGGTGAGTGCTTCTTATAAAAATATTTAGAATAATTTAAAATATTTCATCATGGTGACTATTACTGAAATAATACTGAAAAATAATAAGAAAATTCAGTCCCTGCTATGCCAACATTGAATTCTCTTAGGTATATGTATTTTATGACTCTTTTTTACTTGGGCAATTTTATTTTACATATGTATTTTATTCACAATTTTTAATTTATTTTCCCATCAATTCATTTTTAAAACAGATA